>NW_015387836.1:60305-69946 GCF_001527695.2 Protobothrops mucrosquamatus | reverse complement strand
ATAATAATAATAATAATAATAATAATAATAATAATAATAATAATAATAATAATAATAATAATAATAATAATAATAATAATAATAATAATAATAATAATAATATAATATTCTTTCATCACTGTAACTGAATCCATTGATCTTGCTGCTAATCATCCTCTTCTCTATCCTTCCACTGTTCCTAGCATCAGCGTCTTCTCTTGATCTTCATGTCCAAAGTAGTATTCTCCATCACCAACCTTCAAAATGATCAATACACTTCCTATCCTGCTTCTTCAAAGTCCAACTTTGGCTTCCATACAGTATCATACTGATTGAAATCAGGTAGAAATCCTTGGCATATTCTGGTGGGGACTCAAAATAGGATTTTTTTATTTTTTACTTATTTATTTATATCTCACCTTTAATATTTTTAGAAATAACTCAAGTCAGCAAACATACCTGATACTCTTTCCTCCTACTATTTTCTCCACAACAACAACCCTGTGAAGTGGGTTAGGCTGGGAAAAAGGGACTGACCCAAAGCCGCTCAGGTGGCTTTCTGGCCTAAGGTGTGACTAGAACTCTCAGTCTCCTGGTGATTGGCCCAAAGTCACCCAGCTGGCTTTCATGCCTAAGGCAGGACTAGAACTCACAGTCTCCTGGTGATTGGGCCAAAGTCACCCAGCTGACTTTCATACCTAAGGTGGGACTAAAGTCATAATCTCTTGGTTTCTACTTGCTGCCTTAACCATTAGACCAAACTGGCTGTAGGCCAAACCATCAATATGGTGGTTGTAGCAGCATGATCCATACCCTGTTCATTTTGTACATGAATTGATGTCAGACAAAAGGGTGGTGCTTTGATTATACTGCCAGGACGGACATGTTGCATGCTTTGACACCCCCCTCCCCAGATGTTAGTGCTAGGAAATATGGGGCAGAACAGTAATCAAGCTAATATAAACAAAATCTAGACAGAGACATGACCAAAGTTTGCCAAAGGGTGCAGGAACATTTCAAAGATCCTATTTTTTTTTTTTTTTGCTACCGAAGCAATGTTCAAATGTGACATTTAATACTTTAAATACATTTCCTGCCTTTGAGGGTCCAACATGTACATTAGGAAAATGGGCATGTATAAAGATGTACATTCCTGAAAAATAATATACATAAATTGTATTAGAGACAGTATTTTTTTTGCAAATGAATATACATTAAACAACATTTCCAGAGGACAAGGCAGATAGGAGAAAAGATTAAAGTTACAAAAAGACAGATTTCAACTGAATATTAGAATGAGCTTTCTAACTATGAAAGTTTGGCATTGCTGCACTCAAAATGTTGCTGAAGCCCCTGTGAAACATTACACAGCCCTTGTGTTTACTTTTAGGCTAGTAGCTGACTGAAAAATTATGAAAAGCTGAAAGGGAATAAAAGATTCAACCTTATGAGCCAGAAGGCTTTTAATGTTGCTCATGAAGTTCAGAGAAGGAAAGATGTTTATGAGATATTCAATCAAAATATGATTTTATTTCAATATTAATGATTGATTGCATTTTTCATTTGCAAACATGCCTGGACTCCTAGGCTTTAAAACATGCATTTACATACTTTAAAATATGTTTAATGAAGCTCTGAATATTTTCACAGTTTGCAAACGTTGGCACAGTTTGGAATCAAAAGCAGCAGCATATTGTGGGTCCTAAGAGGCATAGAAAGATGGTTTGCCTTGCCTGCAGCTCAGGGTTTGAATATTATTCTTTACAATGAAGAGGAAAGGAGACATACGAGGGCAATTCGGAAATAAACCTCCATTTGGTTATCAATGACAGACACTCGCACATACACATCTTTGATTATACATATTAAAAAATGACAACATTACATTACTTTTTGACACAATCGCCATACAAATTGAGGCACTTGTCATAACGTCTTACAAGGTTTGAAATTCCTCAGTAGTAGTTGCTCGGCACCAAATCTGGGCTATGGGGGGGGGTGATCCAAAACATCCCAACGGAATTGCTTCAAAAGTTCTTGGATGCGTCTAGCAGTGTGCAGGTGAGCATTATTGTGAACCAACACCACACCGGAAGTCAGCATGCCCTGACACTTGTTATGGATAGCTGGTCAGAGTTTTCGTAACATTTCACAGTAGAGGTCTGAACTGATGGTTAAACCACACTCCATGAACTTCACTAGCAGCACGGAGGTTTATTTCTGAATTGCCTCTCATAGTTTGAAGTCTAGAGGAAGAGGGGGGAAGAAATGTTCTGACTAAACTGACAAATGTATTCATCCCTACAGGTAGCCCTTGACTTACAACAGCTCATTTAGTGACCGTTCAAAGTTACAACAGTACCGTTCAAAGTTACAACAGTAAAGTGATTTAGGATCATTTTTCACACTTAGGACCATTGCAGCATCCCCATCATCACAAGATCAAAAATTCAACTGACTCATACTTATGACGGTTGCAATGTTCTGGGGTCACGTGACCCCCTTTTGCAAAGGTCTGAGAAGCAAAGTCAATGGGGAAGCCAGATTCACTTAACAACCATGTTACTAAGTTAACAACTGCAGGGGTTCATTTAAAAACTGTGGCAAGAAAAGTCGTAAAATGGAACAAAACTTCCTTAAATGTTTCACTTAGCAACAGAAATTTTAGGCTCAATTGTGGTTGTAAGTCAAGGACTACTTGTACTTACAAACTGGATTAATCTAAAGAGAGGTTCCCCCCCCCAGTAATAATCATAATCATAATCATAATGGTAGTAGTAGTAGTAATGTTGGAAGGGACTTTGGAAGTCATATAGTCCAATCCCCAGCTCAGACAGGAAACCCTATACCATTTCGGACAAATGGCTATCCAGTCTCTTCTTAAAAACTTCCAGTGTTGGAGCATTCACCGCTTCTGGAGGCAGGTTGTTCCACTGGCTAATTGTTCTAACTGTCAGGAAGTTTCTCCTTAGTTATGATAAAATAGCCGTGATGTTTCTCCCAGAAAAGTTCCTAAAATGTTGTAAACACATCCTGGCACAACCCTAATATATGCACTTTGCTTCTCAGCACCAATTACTTGGAAGTGCAAGACTATTAGCATTGGCAGAAAATAATTGGGACACTGAGCTTTTATCCATATCCATATTCAAAAGAGAGAAGGCAAAGAGCAAAAAAAATAATAATAAGGCTGTCTGATGGTAGGTATGAGTGGCAGAAGAGAAAGCAATGATGCTTCTTCTTAAATGCTTTTTCGACACCGTGGAAGAAAAGCAGTTTCTCTGGGACACACAGAGAAGATGGATTTAGTCTCTGGTGGCATTCAGAAAACCTTGATGGCTCCAATTTGTATAAAGCCATAGGTAACAAGAACAGATTTAGCCAGCCCATGCTGCCAGTTTTCTCCATTTTCTTGATGTACTGCCACTATGTTGACAATAAATTAGAGGACTAGCAGGAGGAAAGGGCAATGAACATTACTGTGCTTGCAGCTTACTATATCTTTATTATAGAGATTATATTTGTTGTGTCACCAGCTAAGGAAAAATGTCTAGTTCCAGGAATTCTACTACGAGCCTACTGTCCAAGGTCACAAACTGAATCAACCAATCAATTGATCGATCAATCAATCAATCAATCAATCAATTCCATTGTGACATTTTTCCATTCCATTTATTTTTCCATAGAAATCTGCAGGTGGAGAAAAAAAAAACTCACGTCTATGTTCATATGAATTTATTCTATTATTCTGTTATTCTGTATCAACACATTGGTTTTTAGATTCAACTTCTTCAACCAATGCCTAAATTTGTATATACCACCCTCTGGAACGAGCTGCCCCCAGAGATCCGGGTGATTCCGGATCTCCCCTCCTTCCGCCGCGCCCTCAAGACTTGGCTGTTTCAGCAGGCAGGACTGGCCTAGGGGGTATTTTAATTGGTTTTAACAAAATTTTAATAGAGCGGCCAATTCAAATATTTATTTTTTAATTATTTTAGATTTGTATTTGGTATTTATGTGGGATTGTTTTAAACTGGCTGTAAGCCGCCCTGAGTCCTCCGGGAGAAGGGCGGGGTATAAATGAAATAAATAAATAAAAATAAATAAATAAATAAATTTTGAGCCAAGCACTGAATCAGAATCAGAATAGAACTGGAAGGACCTTGGAGGTCTTCTAGTCCAGCCCCCTGCTCAAGCAGGAGAACCTATACCATTTCAGACCAATGGTTGTCTAGCCTCTTCTTAAAAACCTCCAGTGATGGAGTGCCCACGATTTCTGAAGGCAAGTCGTTCCCCTGGTTAATTGTCCCCGCTGGTTAATTGTCCTGCATTAAAAGCAGTCTTCAACTTGGTGACCCATAACTGGGACCAGAATTTCCATTGCTAAGCAAGGTGATAGTTGAGTGATGCCCAATTTTACAGGCTTTTTTTTTTACCATGGTTGTTAAGTGAATCCCTGCAGTTGATAAGTGAATAATGAGGTCGTTAAATGAATCCAACTCCTCCCATTGTCTTTATTTGTCAGAGGTTGATTGGGAAGGTCACAAATGGTGATCACATGACCCTAGGATGCTGTAACCACTGTAAATTCATGCCAGTGACCAAGTCCCCAAATTTTGATCCTATGATCTGTCAATGCTGCGACAGTCCTAAGTGCGATGACCGGTTGTAAATCATTTTTTCCAGTGCCATCAAACGGTTGCTAAACAAATGGTTTTAAGTTGAGAACTACCAGTGCAGGATTCTGGAGAAGTCTTATCTTCTTTGGTTATTTTTAAGAAAGGCTTTCCAGTTTTTCAGACAGCAATTCTCATAAGTCTAATTAGCATGGCCAGTACTGTTATCAGATTGTCCCAACCTGTTATATTGAAAGTATGGAATAGCAAAGTTATTTTTAAGTTATGTATCCTTCCATAACGATCATGGCATGATTCATATATAAAGGGAAATATCGGTAAGCTGTGAACCTGGAAAATTTTGCTAAAGTACCCCACCCCCACCCCCCAAAAAAGATAACCTCCAGAATAATCACATGCAGGAAGGTTTGCCTGGACATCACAAAGTAAGTTCAGTGACGTCCAACCAAGCCTGTTTGTCTTTGGAGATTGCATTCAGTAGCAGAATCAGCTCATAATAGCCTGTAAAACAGCCAGGGGTCACACCAGGAGATTTCACAAGCTCGGCAAGGAACATAAATCAGAATAATAAGCCACAGAAATAGTCAGAGACACTGGATACCAAGGAAACCAGAGAGCAGAAGGTCAGAAATGAGAGTTAGAAGAAGTAGTTTGAACAGCTAATCCGGTAGTCCATCCTCGTTTTAATGGAATATTTAAAGAAAAAGAAGTCCAACTTGTGTAAACAGTCACGAAGAGTCAGAGTCGTTGAACTTTTATACACCAGAAGTGAAGGGTCTAAAGGGGTCGGTTGTACGACAGGTATGCAGAAACTCAGCGACTCGGACTTTTTGTGACTGTATCCATCTAAGACGTCACGTTACTCACTTGTTCCTATCACAAACTTCCATTTACGGAGTTGCATTTGCTGGGAGCATAAATCAAGGGCAAATCCACATCTCATAAGATTCTGGAATCAGATGTGTTAAAAAGATAAAAGTTGCTACCAGAACTTTCCACCTACAACTGATGGTTGTAGATATAAAGGATGTTTCCATGAAAGCTTCCACATTTATCTCAAATGGGTATCTCCCTCAATACCCAAAGTGATAAAAGAGGAGAAGGAGAAGGGACTGGATGGGGTTATTCTAGAGCAGGGGTGTCAAACTCATAATGTCACATGATGTGTCGCGACGTATCACGACTTTTTTGCCATTGCCGGCAATGGAGAGAGAGCCATGCTAGTCTATGGTAGCCAAAAAACCAGGAAGAATCTGATAATGTCCTTCCTGCTTTACAAATTTTATTAAAAGCCATCTTTAAAAAGGTTTAGAAATATCCCAGTTAGAAAGATTATAAGTACTAAATGCTGTGATAAAAAGCCATATTACATAAAACAATAGGAATGTGGAGTTGTATAGATTCCTGGAAGCAGCTTATTCTACATGGAAGGGGCCACCACTGAAAACTCTTACTCATTTCCCAAGTTGGGGGAACCCAAAGCACCCACTTTTAGGCTGATGCCATTTGTAGTGATGGATTGGTTGATTTTGTTCCATCAAGTCAAGTGTTGACTTCCTAGATGATGATGATGATGATGATGACTACTACTACTACTACTACTACTACTACTATTACTATTATTACTAGTACTATTAACAATAACAATAACAAGTTGGAAGAGACCTTGGAAGTCATCTTGTCCAACCCCCTGTTCAGGCAGAAAACCCTATACCATTTCAGACAAATGGCTGTCCAGTCTCTTCTTTAAAACTTCCAGTGTTGGAGCATTCACAGCTTCTGGATGCAGGTTGTTGCACTGATTAATTGTCCTCACTGTCAGGCAATTTCTCCTTATTTCTAGGTTGCTTCTCTCTTTGGTTAGTTTCCATCCATTTCTTCTTGTCCTTCCTTCAGGTGCTTTGGAGAATAGCTTGACTCCCTCTTCTTTGTGGCAGCCCCTGAAATATTGGAACACTGCTATCATGTCCCCCCTCGTCCTTCTCTTCATTAAACCAGACATACCCAATTCCAGCAACCGTTCCTTATATGTTTTAGCCTCCAGTCCTCCAATCATCTTTGTTGCTCTTCTCTGTACTCTTTCTAGAGTCTCAACATCTTTTTTACATCATGGTGACCAAAACTGGATGCAGTATTCTAAGTGTGGCCTTACCAAGGCATGGTAAAGTGGTATTAACACTTCACGTGATCTTGATTCTATCCCTCTGTTATTGCAGCCTAGCACTGTGTTGGCTTTTTTGGCAGCTGCAGCACACTGCTGGCTCATATTTAAATGATCGTCCACTAGGACTCAGAGGTCCCTCTCACAGTTACTACTATTGAGCAAGGTATCACTTACTATACCTGTGCATTTGGTTTTTGTTGCCTAAATGTAGAACCTTATTTTTTTCACCATTGAATTTCATTTTGTTAGATAGTGCCCAATGTTCAACTCTGTCAAGATCCTTCTGTATCTTAAGCCTGTCTTCTGGAATGTTGGCTATTCCTGCCAGCTTGGTGTTGTGTGCAATATCAGTGAGATATCCTCACTGATGTTCTGTTGCTAACCTAGTTTTATTAAGTCTTCCAATGTTTCACTCATCACTATTTTTCTTCTCGTCCCTTCCATCTTTCCCAGTATTAGAGCCTCCTCTAGAGATTTAGGTCTTTGCATAAATCTGAAGTAGGATAATTTGAGCCTGATCATTTGTGCCACAAGTGAGAATTCTGGGTTGATATGTTCAATAAGCCATAGGTTTATTTTCTTGGCTTTCCATAGAATTCTCAGGAATCTTCTCCAACACCAAACTTTAAAAACATCAATATTCTTCCTGTCTTCCTTCTTCAAAGTCCAACTCTCACTTCCATCAAGGGTCACAGGGAATACCATGGCTTGCACTGTTCTGATTCTTGTAAGTATAGATACATCATAGCATTTGAACATCTTTTCCAAAGTCTTCATGGGTGCTCCACCAAGGGCTAGTCTGTGGCATATCTTTTGACTGCTCGTTCCTTTACTATTGATGGTTTATCCTACAAGCTAAAAACTATCCACCCTTTTGATACCTTCATTATCAATTCTAAGGCTAATTGTTCTGTCTGTTGTCATTACTTTGATCATATATCCTAAACAATAACATACAATCTCCAGGTTACACCCTCTAACTTTATATCACTCTAGAAAAATCCCTCTTGATTTCTAAATTTAAAATGTTCTAGACTAATCACTGATCGTAAAGGACACCCTATTTTAAAGATTTGTGCATTCAGGAGTACATGACAAAAGAAGCATTAAGATTCTTTTGTTAAAATCCAGGTCACTCATCAGTCACCTATTCATAGCAATCAGGAAAGTCAAATTCACAGCAGTATGCTGTTGATCACAGGCAGAATGAATGGGAGGTGGGATCCATATTTCTGCTAGAAGGAGAAAAATTATAATTTGCCTGTTCATTCTGGAAGCAGTGAAAATATTCATATTTTATGAGGGTGAAGATTCATTCTCCGAGCTTATGGGTTGGTTTCCGAATGTTTCATTACCAGATTAGGTAACATCTTCAGCAGAGTTTATAAGGGCTTCAGGCATGGATGTGTCGAGTGAGAGTCTTGTGATGGGCCAGATGTGAGTCAACAGTGAGTCTTGTGATGGGTCTTGTGATGGGGAAGTTACATCAGGTCACGGAGATGAACTGCTGGTTGTGGGGGCTTGCATGGGTGGGTTGAGGGTCCATGCTGTGTCTTGTTGGTTGTGCAATTGATCTGAATTCTGAGGGGTTTGTAAGATGGTTGTAGGCCAATGTGTCTGTTGATGGAATTGCTTGTGAAGTGCCAGGCTTCGATGAACTCACACGTGTTGTGGGTGGTAGCATGACAGATGATTTTTGTGTTGTTCCAATCGAACTGGTGCTGTTTGGTGAAGATGTTACCTAGCCTGGTAATGAAACATTTAGAAACCAGCCCACAAGCTTGGATAACAAACCTTCACCCTCATTCTACACCTGATCTACAGATGTCTGCCACTATTGCATTCATATTTATGTGCACTTCTCCATTTATAACTACATTATAAGCATAAAATATATGTGCCTCCATCCTACATATATTTTTCTACTATTAAAGTGCATTTGGGGTAACTTTTTGTACAGATAGTCCTCAATAACAAGTGAACATACTTAGTGACCATTTAAAATTACCATGGACACCCACCCCAAAGCATTTACAGCCTGATGTAGATGTTCCAATGACTCCACACATACACACACACAAGGTCATGTGATCACATTTTGGTTGCTTAGCAGTCAGCTCACCTTTTTTGGCCATTTGCAGCGTACTACTGTCACATAACCATTATTTTTTACATTTTTTGCTGGTGCTTACGCCCAATTTACAACAAAAAAAAGCCCATTGGATAAAACAGACTGGTGTAACCACTGCCAGGTTTGCTCAGTGTCCATTCAGCAACCTCTGTGTTCGTTTAACGACCAGTACAAAAAAAATCTATAGATCTCTAGTCATTCATAGAGGTACTGCATATAATCCCCAGTAGGTTACCAAATTAAAACTATCTTTTACAAAGGTTACAATCTTGCAAGATATTTGCATTCTGCCTTAAAATCTGATGAGTTTTATGATCCCAATATTTGACTATATTAGTATTAGTATTAGTATTAGTATTATAGTTGGTCTCACAGTCAGCCAGGTGTTTAGCCTGGATTTGGCATTTCTGTCCACCAAATTCTTCTGAGATCAAGAATCAGAACTGTAAAATTCAGGAAAATAGAAAGCATTGGTGCCTCTCTAAATTCCATTCTGTGATTGCAAAACTCAACTAGAAAGTATTCAGAGATTTTTTTTTCATCCTCTTCTTTCAAAACAGATGCATTTAGATGTTTTTGCCCTTCAGCATTTATCACAGTGACAGCAACAGGAAAAGATTGATACCACCCTTGATTATTATGGATTTAACAACAGCATTTATTTCCTTATTTTCCCATCAGTCACAGACAGTGTACCACAAGGCTCAGTCCTAAGTCGTGTTCTGTTCAA
>NW_015387836.1:57134-58907 GCF_001527695.2 Protobothrops mucrosquamatus | reverse complement strand
TCTTTTTGCTCATGACACAAAGGTGTGTAATAGAGTTGACATTCCTGGAGGAATTTGTAACATGGAAAGTGTTACAAATACCTCCATTGCTGGAAAGTTGGTCAAAAATGTGAAAACTGCAGTTCAATGTTTCTAAATGTAAGACCATGCAGTTAGGGAGAAAGGATCCTCTGGTGAGGTATGGTATTGGGAGTACAGTATTAGATGGAACAACAGAAGAAAAGGATGCAGAAATGCTCATAACAGATGACTGCAAAATGAGCAAACAGTGGGGCCAAGCAGTAGTGAAGGCAAACAAAATTCTGGGGTGCCCTTCTAGAGGGATCACCCAGCAGGAAAAAGAAGCCCTAATCCTCCGATAAAGGTAACACTTTCCCCTGTTCAGTCGTGTCTGACTCTGTGTGTGTGTGTGTGTGTGTGTGTGCTCATCTCCATTTCTTAGCTGAGGGATCCAGCTTTATCTGAAGACACTTCCGTGGTCATGTGGCCAACATGACTATATGCCGAGGCTCACGGAATGCTGTTACCTTCCCACTGAAGTGGTACCTATTTATCTACTCACATTTGCATGCTTTCAAACTGCTAGGTAGGCAGGAGCTGGGGCAAGTAACGGGAGCTCACCCGTTGTGAGCTTTCCAGATGACAAGCTCAGCATCTTTAACCTCTGAGATGTATTTGTATGTATATAGATAGAGATGGAGATATAAACTGCTAGCATTCAATTTTTAATTTGAAAATGTTATTTTAGAATCGCCAAGGTTTTATCTCCGTGAAGACGGTGAAATTTAGGCTAACTGGTGGGCAGGAGCTGGGACAAGTAATGAGAGCTTACCTTGTCACATGGCACTCAAGTCTCGCACCCAGGCTGTCAGCTTCCCAGCTGACAAGCTAAGCATTTTTAACCACTGGGTCATTGTAGGGCTTTAATCAGACCCCATTTGGAATACCGTGTCCAGTTCTAGAGACAGTCAGCAGTAACTGAGTTTAAACATGCTTGGGATAAACACATGTCCATCACCCAACAACAACAGCAACAAAAAATAAAAAAAATAATTAAAAATAATAAATAAATTAAAAAGAAAACAAAAACAAAAACAAAGGGCAGACTCGATGGACCACTAGGTCTTTTTCTGCTATCAGTTTTCTATTTTCAGGAGAAATGCACTTCAGCAATGGTTCTCAACTTTTCTTCATCACGGACCCCCTTTAAACACTTTTTGTGGCCACGGACCATGGACACAGACCCCCTCCCAAGACTTAACTCAAGATTTAATTCATAACATTTCTTCAAGCCTTCATGGTCCCCCAGTGATGACATTGTGCCAAGGTAATGATTTAGAAGCTAACCAGCTGATGTAAGAAGTATGATGTAATGATGGGAATGACTCAGCAGGGTCTATGTCTCTTTAAGAGCTAGAAGGATCTGTATCTCTTTAAGAGCCTTGTATAAAAGGGAAGGCTCTGCAGATGTGTGCTCTTTCTTCTGTTTCCTGCTATAACTGCTGTGTGTTGGATCCTGCTGTATTAGCACGTGTTTATATATTGTTCCTGTTGTATGATATTGTAGATAGTGTAAGATAATAATAATAATAATAATAATAATAATAATAATAATAATAATAATAATAATAATAATAATAATAATAATAATAATAATAATAGTAAAGTTGGAAGGGACCTTGAAGGTCATCTAGTCCAACCCCCTGCTCAGGCAGGAAACCCTATACCATTTCGGACAAATGGCTGTCCAGTCTCTTCTTAAAAACTTCCAGT
>NW_015387836.1:49089-56946 GCF_001527695.2 Protobothrops mucrosquamatus | reverse complement strand
GTGCCACCTATGCTGTACTTGTGCATTTGGTTTTTCTTGCCTAAATGTAAACCACCATTTAATATAGACCACTGTTTACTGTGTTTACTCCTGGATTATCTCAGCTCAATAAGACTGTGCATGCTCTGACACATTGTGCCCCCCCCTAGAGGTCTGCAGATCACAGTTGAGAACCAATGCACCTCTTTGCATGTTCATAGAGAATGCACATTAGGGCAGAAATCCAACATGTCTCACTTATCTTGCATTAAAAAGCAGAAATGTAACATTAACTTCATCCAAGTTATCTTTATCACCACGTCCCTATGAAACTCATAAAGGTGGTCCGTCAGTATGCAGGTGGTTAAATTTTCATGAGTGGAATTAGGTGTTCTTGTGGTTACTCAGTGATGATGGTTGGAACATTTCTCCTATCCTTGAGTTCAGAGAAATTATCTACCCAATTTCCCTGGTCATCAATGCGGTAGAGAATCTTTAAAGGCTCTTTGTGCCCAGCACTAATTAAAATCTGCCATAGGTGGTTTTCCAAATGAACTGTGGTAGATGGTTGTGCTATTTTTTTGTTTAGTTCCATGCTGTTGAGTTTGCATTAGGAGCTTTAATTATCTTCTTCATCTTCAGCTTTGATTCAGCATTCTATTTGCAATGACAAAAGGAAGGAAATGTATTTGCTCTCCCTTAGCACAATGGTGAAACTTACTTTTTTTAACAAGTTAAGAAAACATAAGTGTTATTAACACCAATTCTGCTCTGTGAGACAGGATAGTGCTTTGAGGCTCCAGTGTCTTTAATTATGAATCTCCAGCTGTCTTCCAACCAAGTCCAATTTTTCAAGAGGTGAAAGAATGATGTATTCCCAATCAGGAGTTGTGTGGGTTTTTTTTTTCTTCCCACTTCTATTTAGGAGATGAATTAGTACCTTAGCCCAGCTGTTATCCAGATGTGAGCCATCATTGTCTGGAGAATTACATTCTATGAATCATTAATTAAAACTTCTCAGTTATGCTTCATTTGGTGACACAAACAACCTGAAATATCGGTTGTAAAATTCAGCCTGAGAATAAGGCCAAAGATGAGAAGAGCAAAGTTGTTTATCTAAAAGCAGCGACTGTGACTCCATTCTGTGATTTGTGCTCAATTCAGGCTGTTAACTGATTCTTTCTCCTCTGCTGACTCTCTGCCTGGGCACCTGGAAATGGATTATCTGAAGAAAACCGATACAATATCAAAACACACCAGGTTCAAAATGGAATTAAAAAAGCATTTGCAATGCTGATGTTTTGAAACAAAGTTTTCTTAAGAAAAAAAATCTCAGCTGCACATGAGGTTCTGTTAATATAGTTAATATTGGTAGGAGTAATATCTGAAGACCTTCTTAAAATAAAACCACTAATTATGCATAAGATGTACCTGGAGATGATTCCTAGTTTTCCATTGGAATGGCTCCTTTACAGGTAATCCTTGAGTTAAGACTGTGCAGGTCATCCTCAACTTATGACCACAATTAAGCCCAAAATTTCTGTTGTTAAGTGAGACATTTGTTAAGTGCATTTTGCCCCATTTTACGACTTTTCTTCCCACAGTTGTTAAGAGAATCACTGCACTTGATAAGGTTGCAGGATTTGGGTTTGGCTAGTCTAGAGAAAAGAAGAACTAGGAGTGACATGATAGCAGCATTCCAATATTTGAGGGGCTGCCACAAACAAGAGGCGGTCACTTTATTTACCAAAGCACCAGAGGGCAGGATGAGAAACAATGGTTGGAAACTGATAAAAGAGAAAAGCAACCTGGAATTAAGGAGAAACTTCCTAACAGTGAGGACAGTTAACCAGTGGAACAGCTTGACTCCAGAAGTTGTGGGTGCTTCATCATTGTAGGGTTTTAAGAAGAGACTGGATAGCCACCTGTCTGGAATGATATAGGATCTCTTGCTTGAGCAGAGGGTTGGACTAGAAGACCTCCAAGTTCCCAGATTCTATTCTATTCTATTCTATTCTATTCTATTCTATTCTATTCTATTCTATTCTATTCTATTCTATTCTCCAGTTGTGAAGTGAATCTGGCTTCCCCATTGACTTTGCTTGTCAGAAGGTCATAAAAGGTGATTGCATGACCTTGGGAGAGAGCAATGATCATAAATATGAACCAATTGCAAAGAATTTGAATTCAGATCACAAATGTCATAACTGTGAAAAACAATTATAAATCACATTTTTCAGTGTTGTTGTAACTTTGAACAGTCACTAAACAAACTGTTGTAAGTCAAGGTTTACCTGTAATTGAGCCCAGAATTATGACTGTAAGTCATTGTGGTTATTTAGAATAGAATAGAATAGAATAGAATAGAATAGAATAGGAAGGGACCTTGGAGGTCTTCTAGTCCAGCCCCCTGCTCAAGCAGGAGAACCTATACCATTTCAGACAACAGCTGTCTAGTCTTTTCTTAAAAATCTTCAGTGATGAAGTACCCACAACTTCTGGAGGCAAGGTGTTCCACTGGTTAATTGTCCTCACTGTCAGGAATTTTCTCCTTAATTCCAGATTGCTTCTCTCTTTGATCAGTTTCCAACCATTGTTTCTCGTCCTGCCCTCTGGTGCTCTGGTGAAAAATGTGACCCCCTCTTCTTTGTGGCAGCCCCTCAAATACTGGAATACTGCTTTCATGTCTCCCCTATTTCTTCTTTTCTTTAGACTAGCCAGACCCAAGTCCTGCAGCCGTTCTTTGTATGTTTTAATCTCCAAGCCTTTGATCATCTTAATTGCTCTTTTCTGAATTTTTTTTCCAAACTCTCAACATCTTTTTTGTGATATGGTGACCAAAATTTTAAATATTTAATATTTAAATGAATATTTAATAAATATGTATACACATTATTTATAATTTATATAATTAATAATACATAAATAAAAATATTTAAATGTATCCATTTTAAACAATGCACCTTTTTTTGATGGAAACTGGAAGTCAGCTTTGGAAACAGACAAAAAAGTAAAAAAAAATCACAGTGATGGGACGTTGCAAATGGCTATAAATGTGAGCTGGTTGTCAAACATCCAAAATGCAATTGAGTGCCACAGGAGGGCTGTGTGTGGAAATCAGAACTTCAAAATTAGGCGATAAGAATCTTTTTGGGGGGGTTCATCATAAGTTCAAGCAGTTGCTAAGTAACTGGTCATTAACTGAGGACTCCTGTACAAAAAGTCTAGACTTCTGGAGAAGAAATGACCAAGTGCTAAAAGTGACTGCAATGGAATGAAAAGCTGATAAGTTGAACAGTTCTTCAGAATCCCCTTCCAGACAAGGAGAATATTTAAGTTCAACCTCAAATATTCTGGACAGTTGCTCCTCACAATGAGACAACAAGACAGTGCTGTCAGGTGGCTTTAGAGCTTTGGGAAACAAGGAATAGCCATCTTCTTTAAAACATGATCAGCGCTTTTGAAAGGACCCTGGGTTTGCATACTTCCCTTTCTAATCACCTCCAGAAATTGCTTATTAAGTGCTTTTCAGCTAGTAGGAAGTTTTGGATCAACTAGTCTGGTGAAGAACGAGAAGAAAGGACTCACTGGAGAAGAGCCTAATGCTGGGAAAGATGGAGGGCAATAGAAGAAGGGGACGACAGAGAATGAGGTGGCTGGATGGAGTCACTGAAGCACTAGGCGTGAGCTTAAATGGACTCCAGAAGATGGTAGAGGACAGGAAGGTCTGGAGGAACGTTGTCCATGGGGTCGCGATGGGTCGGACACGACTTCGCAACTAACAACAAGAAGTCTGGTGAAGAAAACTCACCAGGTGAGTTTCCTTCAATCCTTGGCAAAAGAGACTTTGAATACAAATGTAGTATTAAGGACTTTTTTAAAAAATAAGAAACAGCAAAAGAGTGATTAGAATTTTGACTTAGGAAAGCTTACAAATGGACTAAGGGTCCAGATGGAATTGAACTAAGATTCTGGACTTTAAAAAAAAATCCCCCTCATGGGAAAATCTTTTATTTTGATATTTTATTTTTTTTAAAAAAACCATTATACGATCAGACTTTGAAAATTGGCTACTAGAGAGAACTTGGACATAAAGATTACAATTAAAGGAGAACTCTTAAATTTGACTTACTAATACCGAATAAAGCAAAATATTTTAACATTGGACATAGTGAAGGATATTTTTGAACAAGGGACCCAGACATTAATTTTAAGAGTTTCTGCTTCTATAGGTAGACTATGTTTTAAGCGATATTGTGAAAAAAAACCAAGTTTTATCTGACAAGATTGAGACTGATCTGCAAGAGGATTTCAGCCCCTACTAGTCCCTACATGCCATTCAATTTGACAAAATAGCATTTGCTTTTTGAAATTTCTCAGAGAAAGAAAAGGAGCATTTCCATGAAATTTTCATTGGCAAAATGCAATATTCATGAGCCTATTTACTTATGAAATGGGCATAATTTGTTTAATTCTGATGTGGTCAGGCACGAGTGAGAAAGACCTGTTTTTCAGCATCCAACAACTTTACATCTTCCCTGTTTCTCACACTTGAATTAAACCTGAAAGATAATTTCTCTTTTGGGGTTTTGATTATTAGAAAAAAAGCAGGATAATAGAAAAAAGTGAACTGTTTTGTAATGATAGACTAAGAGATAATTTTGTAATTGAACTTATATATGCTGCAAATCTAATCAGAAGTGTCTTCTATTATTTTATTCTGCCTGTACTTTTGCTTTTTTCCTTCTTCCTTCCTTTACTGTTTTTAAGATTTATTACTTGGTTTTCATGTCCTTTGTAAAACATTGTACAGATAATCCTTGACTTACGACCACAGTTGAGCTCAAAATTTCCATTGCTAAGCAAGACAATTGTTAAGTGAGGTTTGCTTCCCCATTGACTTTGCTTGTCAGAAATTTACAAAAAGTGATCACATGACCCTGGCACACTGCAACAGTCTTAAGTACATGCCAGTTGCCAATCATCTAAATTTTGATCAGATAACCATGGGGAAGCTGCAATGGTCTTAAATGTGAAAAACAGTAATAAGCCACTTTTTCAGTGCCATTGTAATTTCAAATGGTCACTAAACAAATCGTTGTAAGTCAAGGACTATCTGTACACACACACACAGAAACTGAGCCTCAAATGGGACTCTTAGAATATCACATCTCCCATTGGGATTTGTTGATTAGGAAGCACACCCTGCCAACAAGATTCTAGATCGGCGATGTCCAACCCCCAGTCTGTGGACCAGTACCAGGCCACGGCATGCCAGCAACCGGTCCACACAAAAAAGCAAAGCCCCATCTGTGGGATGCAGGCAGCACACAAAACTACGCACCCTCCAGTCCACGAAAAAATATCTCTCCACGGAACCAGGCCCTGGTGCCCAAAAGGTTGGGGACCTCTGCTCTAGATACCCACACGACATAAACTTTTAACATTGCCCACTACTGTCTCATGGCATGGGACCTACAATATTTACAAAAGGGCTTTGGAGAGAGCAGAAGTGATCCAAATCTACTGGCAAATTACAAAATTGGTTTCCTCCGTCTCTTTTCTTCTCAACCTGGAATCAGTTGGAAGGTTTTATTTTTTGTTCTCTCTTCTTCCTTTTTTCCTTCCAGCCTTCTTCAAATTATAACAAATATTACCATATTCTCTTCCCAGGAGTCCCACCTCCTTCCATTATGTATTGCTTTAACCTAAATAAATGGGGTCATTCTGTTTGAAAGGATAAGCATCGTTAACACTTCACCACTGAAATGTTTCCTCAGGCTCCTGTGTTCATTAATTACTTTCCTGTTACAGGTGGGTAGATAGGTAGATAGATAGATAATAATAGATGATATTTATAAAAGGTCCTCCCTGTGCATAGATCCCAATCTAACTAGGCAACACTAATAGCATCTGTGATACACAAGCTCAGGAAGACAAATAAATGGTGATGTTATGACACTCTGTAACCACTGACAGCTGTTTAAATAATAATTTTCAGGAAGTGGTATTTCAAAAGGCCTTGTCTGAGTATTTTCTGCTTCTGATTTTGATATTCACAATTACCAGCTGGGCTTATTAAAGCACCACAGCCGTTATTGGCTTGGTGGCACAGGGGATAAAAAGCAGCATTGCAGGCAAACTCTGCCCACAGCCTGGAGTTTGATCCTGACAGGGCTTAAGGTTGACTCCACCTTCCATCCTTCCAAGGTTGGCAAAATGAAGACCCAGATTGTTAGGGGCAATATGCAAATAATGCTTACATTGTAAACTGCCCAGAGAGTGCTGCAAAGCACTATGGCACAAGTGTTAAACTCGCCATGTCATGTGATGTGTCGCAACGTATCGTGACTTTTTCACATTGCTGGAGCTGGGGTGGGCACGATCTCTGCATGATGCAACCGGCCTGTGAGCCGGCAGTTTGACACCCCTGGTGGTATATAAGCTTAAATGTTATTGCTATTATTTGGAATTCTTCTTTGTTCTCTCCCTTCTCTCTCCTTTATTTAAAAGATTTATCGGGCTCCCCATTTTAATGTCTATGGAGATTCTCACTCATCCAGGTCATAGTTGTCCCAAAGGTACTTTTCCAAGAGGCAATTGGACTTTGTTTTTCCCTGAGGACATTTCGCTTCTCATCCAAGAAGCTTCTTCAGTCAGAACTGAAGAAGTTTCTTGGATGAAAAGCAAAACGTCTTCAAGAAAAAAGAAAGAAAATCCAGTTGCTTCTGGAAAAAGCACCTTTGGGACACCCCATCTTAAGCAACTCTGGGTGGGTGACAACAGTTTGCAATTAACTTCTTCAAGGATAATAGTACCTCTTTTTTTTTAAAGCCTCCAGTCAACCTTATAATACAAGAATTTATCAGTTGTCCCTCATCCAAGTCTAACCAGGGCTTAGCTTTCAAAATCAACTGATACTGGCTGGATTCTGTCATCACTAAAGCAGGACTAAGGTCTGCACTTTTGAGTTAAAGGGGAAAAAATATTATCTTTTAGCTCACTAAGCATGTTTTAACTCAATACCAAATGTAAATGCAGTCATTGGTGTGGGGGTGGTCTTGGGAAATGTAGATTTTCCAAGAGCATTTGCCAGAACCAAGAAGGTGACTCTCTTAACTTTACTGATTTTGTGGTATCGATTTAGCTTTCTGATTATGTCATGGGAATATTAAATCCATCCATTTTCAAGTTCAGCCATTCTCTTCCAGTTATTTTTAGACTAGTAATTAATGACCAGCGTATAATGGCTTGCATCCAGGAGGAAAAAAAAATCTTCTTTGCAATTTCCAGGTCAGCAAATCAGTTTGCTAGAGCGTATCATTTGAGCACATAGGAACTAGTCCATGTTATAACCAAAAGCAACCGTGACTTGAACAAGTTGCCCAAAATTAACCTGTCACAAAACTTTCCAAAAATAATGTTGACATTGCATTCACTGGGATTGCCTGTTCCGGTGAGCAACTGTATGATACCTACATCGCAAGATCCTTTCGTGGGCGCATTCGGCGCAGCAGCAACACATTATGAATTTATCAGCAATGATCTCAGACCAATACTGTGCTAAAACTGTCATCCAGTCATGGGTGTCCAAAGCAAAATTGTCAAAATGTACAAGATGGTATTGGGACTGCCCATTTTAATGAATTTTAATTTATTATTAATTATTTAGCACATAGAAAAAGCTTTAGTGAAGCTATACAAGCAGTCCTCAACTTACAACTGTTTGTTTAATGACCATTTGAAATTACAACAGCACTGAAAAAAGTGACTTATGACCAATTTCACACCTACGACCATTGCAGTATCCCTTTGGTCACTTGATCAAAATTCAGATGCTTGGCAACTGACTCATATTTATGACACTTGCATATTTAT
>NW_015387836.1:26625-48683 GCF_001527695.2 Protobothrops mucrosquamatus | reverse complement strand
GAACGAACTGCCCCCCGAGATCCGGATGATTCCGGATCTCCTTACTTTCCGCCGCGCCCTCAAGACATGGCTTTTCCAGCAAGCGGGCCTGACCTAGGGAGGATTTTAGGTAGGGATGATTTTAGAAGCAATTTTAATTGGAAACACAGCCGTCAATATTTGGTTTTTAATTCGGTTTTTATTGGGGTTTATATTGTTGCATTTTTGTATTTTTTGTATTTATGTATAGTATCTGTTTTTTAAATATGCTGTGAACCGCCCTGAGTCCTATGGGAGAACGGCGGTATATAAATTAAATTTGAATTGAATTGAATTGAATTGAAAGAAGAGGGGTTCAACCTATTCTCCAAAGTGCCAGAAGGCAGAACAAAACACATTGGATGGAAACTAAATAAGGAGAGAAGGAACCTAGAATTAAGGAGGTATTTCCTGACAGTGACAACAATTAACCAGTGGAACAGCTTGCCTCCAGAAGTTGTGGATGCTCCATCACTGGAGATTTTTAAGAAGAGACTGGACAACATCTGTCTGAAATGGTATACGGCTTCCTGCTTGAGCAGGGGGTTGGATTGTTAAACAATAGAAGTTTTGGGCTCAATTGTGGCTGTAAGTCGAGGATTAGCTGTAGTGTCTTGTATGTATTGGTGTGGAGATGAACTGCTTTGTTAAGCAGAGATGACATCAATCATTTGTCTCCTGCTCAGGAATGCCTGAGTATTAAAGTGATAGGTAAGAACCTGGTACCGAGTTGCTTAGGAATGTGAGTACAGGTAGTCCTCAACTTATGACCACAATTGAGCCCAGAATGCTAAGTGAGAAATTTATGAAGTGAATTTTGCCCCATTTTACAACTTGTTTGCCACATTTGTTAAGTGAATCACTGCAGTTGGTAAGTTAGTAACACGGTTGTTAAGTGAATCTGGTTTCCCCATTGTTTTTCAGAAGGTCACAAAAGAGAATCACATGACTCTGGGACACTGCAACCGTCATAAATATGAGTCAGTTGTCAAACATCCAAATGTAAATCATGTGACCATGGGGACATTGCAATGGTCATAAGTGTGAAAAACGGTCATAAGTCAATATTTTCGGTGCCATTGTAACATTGAATGGTCACTAAACAAACTGTTGTAAGTTGAGGACTACCTGTATTAAGTGATAATATATGTCTTAGCTTCCCTTCTAGCCATAGTAACTGAGTTACTATGATGGCTGAAGATGTATGCATGATGTTGTTCTTAATGATGGATTTATAACAATAACAATCCCCGATGATTGCTTCATGTTAAGTTATGCTTTTTAAAATTGTATAAAGCTTGTTTCTGGGTAACCTTTTTATTTGCAAATAAAAGTTTTTTCCTCTCCATCTATTGCAGGTTTCATTTGGCAAGCACACCAGGTAAAGGACCAGAGCTTTCTAGGACAACAATGTGGTACATGACATTAAGAAGAAAATTCCTATCCCTTTTATATATGTCAGTATGTGACATTCCTCCCACCAAAAAATCAGCCACCATCTTGCAAATTATGACCTGTCCAGTGAATGCCACAGCTTCCATTTGAGGGAAGTCAGCCCCCCCCCAGAAAAAGAAATATTTTTGAAAATATTTAAAAGGCAGAATATATTTCCCTAAAGGATTTTAAAAGCAGAAACCAACCCCGCCCCGAAGTCTCTCTGTCCCAAACAGAAACCAAGTCTACAAAATGCAGAGGTGATAATCTTGTCCGAAAGATTGGAGTCAGGAAACTGGGATTAGGAAGAAAGATCCCTAGAATCAACAATTCCTCACACCAAAAATATAAGAGTCATCAGCCCCAGGGAAGCAGGATTGTCCTTTGGGACATAATAGGATTAACCCACCACCCTCAGAATACCAGAAAGGCACACTCAGACTCAGGTCAAAGTTCATGCCACAGGAACAACTCCAAACAAAAGTCTCAATAAGGTATAAAAACCCACTCTCTACATGTGCTCTCTCTCTTTTCTTCCAGAGCCATCTTTCTGTCTGGCTCTCCTCTTCAATAAACTGCAACCTTCTTTCTAAAGCAGTCACCATGTTGTTTATTCCTGGCTTGGACTGAACCATGATGAAGACTTTTCCTTCAACACATATTTCTGAAAGCGTTTTTTCCTTATTAAAAATTAGCTTCCCTTTTACTCCCTCAGCCTCAAGAAGCCTTGTTACTTCTTTGTTTCTCAGCTTGCTTTTTGGTTATAAGGAACTGCAGTGTGAATTTTTATTTTATTTTATAACTTTGTGTGGCTGTCCATCTTAAGCAGCTTAACACTGGGCAACTAACAACATTCAAAGCAATAAAATTACAATAAAAAGTACAAACAGAAAACCTACAAAATTGAAAACCATCACACAAGATGTTACTTTCTTTTATTTTTTTCACTATTTGATTTTTACTAGAATTTTCAAATGCAATGAAAGTTTAAAATATTAAAGGAATAAGCAAGCAAGAAGAAAAGAAAGAAAGAAAGAAAGAAAGAAAGAAAGAAAGAAAGAAAGAAAGAAAGAAAGAAAGAAAGAAAGAAAGGAAGGAAGGAAGGAAGGGAGAAAGAAAGAAAGAAAGAAAGAAAGAAAGAAAGAAAGAAAGAAAGAAAGAAAGAAAGAAAGAAAGAAAGAAAGAAAAAAAAGAAAGAAAATGTGATGGTTTTCAATTTTTTAGGTTTTCTGATTGTGTCTTTTAACATATTGAAATTAAATTGATTGTTGTTAACTTCAACAACTATCTGCCCTTCTTTTAATTGAATATTGATTGCTGGTGCAAAGCTGTTTTGTAGAAAGTATTTTAACAGACAACTAGATATAAACAACATCTACATACATACCAAAAGAGACAATAAAAAGCCCAAAAAGAAAAAGAGAAACCAAAACACCTCCTCACCCAGATGAGCAAAGATTAACACCAAGAGTAACACTGGACCAACAATCAAGAAGTAAACACTGACCAAAACCTAATCCATACACCAGGCCAGAATCAGTCCCCAGTAGCCGGTGGAAGACTTAGGTGGATGATTCTTTTCTTAGACAAGCAATGATATGAAGACCATTATGAAAATAACTGATTGCAAGCTTCCTCATTATCAGCCAAAAAAAAAAAAAACATTGCCAGGTGATACAAAGACCATTAGAAAGAAAATCATAAAGTCTTCGTCTTAATGCAGCAGTCCCCAGCCTTCCTGGCTCCATGGACCGCTGGCAGTGGGGGAGGGATGGTTTCATGCATGCAACCCACACATGCACCAATGAAGCTGCATATACTTGCCTGCCACTTGTGCAGCCTGGTTGCCAGCAAGCCAGGGACTGGAACCGATCCACAGTCCAAGGATTGATGACCCCTACCCTAATGTATATAGGGATATATTGATCCCATAAAGGAACTAGTTCATTTGCTGGGATTCTTGTAGCATCAAATCTTTCGTCTCAATAAATCTTGCTAAAGAGAACTCTGTGAATCTTGATTGGAGGGAAAAAAATCATTTTCAGTTTTAGGCAGCTGCCAGAGAACCTGGCATTGATAATGGCTCCCCAGTACAGCCACCCAGCCCGTATGAATGATACTGTCATCTAGACTGGATAGGCAGAGAATTGTTGAAGTGCTGGTTTAAAAAAAAATAACAACAAAAGGGATATAGAATTTATTTTAGATATAGCAATAGCAATAGTAGTTAGACACACACATATATACACATACACATACGTGTACACGTACACATACACACATATTATATATATATATAGTTGCCCCCAGCATCCAAGGGGGGGATTAAGATGTCACATCCCCCCATTTTTTAAAACGCTAATGCTGCATTTTTGGTCCTTCCAAACAAACCCAGGCACTCTTCTTAAGTCAATCAATTTGCTTTGGCTAGATATCTGTTGGCATTTCAAGTTCATTATTAGTAATAAGATTTACAGCGGCTGCATGCTCCATTTGCTGTTCTTTAGAATATGTTTTTTCCCCCTCTTTACAAGTTACTGATGCACATCGGTTCATAGGCCCATTGATTAAAACACCACACATAAATGAACTTCGATGCAGTCTTACTGCAGCATCAGGAAGTTTTCTTGTTATACTGCTATCCCAGAAAATGCACCCATACACACTTTACAGTCCTTGCAAGTCAAGAAAAAAGAATGACGAATTGATTACTTTCGTTGGTGTCGAACTTTGTTCGGTTTTTCGTAGTGTCTTCCTCCAACGACTACGTAACTATTGTTTACTTAGTTTAAGAGACCGTGGGGTTTACATATACGTAGCATTACATTACATTAAGTCCGAAATTACTTAATGACCCCACCCTTTTTTACCATACTTTCCTTGGAATATAGCTAGATAGGCTGTTAAAAAAGAAATAAATCAGTGTCTGAATCCAGTTCAATCTTAGTGGCTCTCTGGACTGATTTTTTGGTGGGAGGAATGTCATTTATTTGTTTGTTTAATATCCTAACTTTATTGTTTTAATAAATAACTCAAGGCAGTGAACATGCCTAATATGCCTTCCTCCTTCTATTTCGTCTACAACAGTCTGGTAAGGTGGATTGGGCTGAGAGAGAATGACTGGCCCAAAGTCTCCCAGCTGGCTTTTATGCTTAAAGTGGGACTAGAACTCACCATCTCCTGGTGAATGGCCCAAAGTCACCCAGTCAGCTTTCATGTCTAAGGCAAAACTCACAGTTTCCCAGTTTCCAGCCTGATGCGGTTCCACCATTATCTTGTTGAATGTATTTTTATCTGCACTGTGGTCTTTTACCCTGAATTTCTCAAATGCTTCTTTCAAAAATCCACCCTTCTGAAAAATTCAATTTACTTTAATCATCACTGTGTTAATCACTTCCAGTTTTTATGGTAGAATATGGGCACTATTGCATTTAGCTATTTTCTCTATTCTAAAATGTATCATTTTAGTCTATAATAAAACAATTAATTTGGGGGGAAAAAGATAAATCTAAAAGAAAAATATCACCCATCTGGCCCAGTGCAGCTTTCTATGTAATCCAAGGTTGATTAGATGCTATTACCTAGCAAGACAGGCTGGCCTTAGGGCCTCCTAAGTAGAATTTCTAAAATAGATTTCATGTTTTGGTATCATTTGTTTCATTCAGCGACAATTATGATGATTACATTATTGCAAATACATATTTTTTCCTTTCTGTTTTATTATATTTTATAGCAAGTTTACAAAAATGAATTACGGAGTACAAAAATGGAAAAGATGAAAAAAACAACAACAAAATATTAAGACAATGAATAAACAATAATAAATAAATAGAACTTCAAAAAATAAAAAGTGAAAAAAGGAACTCAAGAATTGTTTTAAACAGGAAAAAATGGAAGTATCAGTATTATCTCTGTCTCCCTCACTCCCTCCCTCCTCCATCTTGGTTTAAAATCTTGGTTGATCTATAATTTTGCTGTCTCTCTGTCTGTCCATCCATCCATCCATCCATCCATCCATCCATCCATCCATCCATCCATCCATCTATCTATCTATCTATCTATCTATCTATCTATCTATCTATCATCTATCATCTATTTCATTTATTATTGGTTTACAAAAATACTTCAAGACATTATTATCAAACAGAAAAGGGTTTAAAAATTACCTGAAAATATTATATTGTTGCTTCATTTTCTGATTAGCTGAAAATATCACCTTGTACGAAATTGTTAAATTATGCTTTTCTAAAAGTCACTCCTTTATTGCCATCTGTAATGATATTATTCCCCCCTCCCCAAAATAAACCAAAACCCAATGTTGCAAATCTATTTTTTGGGGAATTCAATTGATATGAAATATAACTGTTTGGTCTATCAATTTTAGTTTCAAATCCATCCATACCAATGTTGATACCAATTTAATGGGACTATCACGCATCCCATGGACTGCAAAAATAAGAAACAAAGACATCCTAGAGACTGAACCTCACCAAAAATATCACTTGAAGCCAAAATTGCCAAACATGGTCATGTCATGAGAGCTGACTCACTCAATAAGTCAATCATGCTGGAGCAATCAGTGGAAAAAGGAGAAGAGGTTGCCCTAATACTCCCTGGCTGGACCCCATATAGCAAGGGTCTTCAAACTTAGCCCTTTTATGATTTGTGGACTTCAACTCCCAGAATTCCTCAGCCAGGCACGTTGTCTGAGGAATTCTGGCAGTTGAAGTCCACAAGTCATAAAAGGGCCAAGTCTGAAGACCCCTGCTACATAGAATGACATCGGAATGTCTATGGCAGAACTGAAGGTGTGAGACAGAATGGGATGGAGTCTGCTGATCCATAGAGTGGCTGATAGTCAGACATGACTGAATGGTTGATGACGACCATCAATTTAATGTTCTTAAGGACTTGCAATCATTGATTGCAATGCTTGATCAACTGGATCAGGTGATCAACTGATCGCTATGGTTGATCAAAGGCTGAAAATCTATTTGGAATACATTTTCTTTACTAGAGGGCAGAAATAGGCTGCCTTCTTCAAACGTCCTGTTAATAAATACTGTTTCTAGGTCAGACAGCGAGACTTATGCTTAGCTAATTATATCAGTGCAAGAATATTAACAGCCATTCTTACTTTATAAATATTCATTCCACTTGTGCCCTAGAATTATTTTTTCTCCAGCTGCCAGTGACAAATCTGTGATTTATTTCTGTCTGGGCAACTGAGGAAAATTGCACAATTCTTTGTTCTGGTTCTATTTTCACAGAAAGGCATGTAATATATTTGGATCCTCATACTGTCCGTAAAAGAATTAAGATTTTTGGAGCTAAGAGGCCAAAGGGGGAGTACTCTGAATTTTCCTGACTCCTTCAACATCGTCCTGCCAAATGGGACTTTTTCTAACTGGGTCACAACTTGTTGTATTCTTTAAGAAGGAATCCACATGTCAGAATTTGAACCATAGGTGAATCAACAACCAAGAATTTGGAGATACATCAGTGATCAAGACCGAGATTAAAAAGAATCACCCCAAAGCAAACATTGATTCATTCAGTGGTCCCTATAAATGCTTTACAGTTTAGTTTTGAGAATTCTCTTGATGAAAACAACACGAGGACAAAAATTCCCCTTACTAAATGGAAATAAGGTACATCCAGCAACTTCTTCTGGAGCATCCATGGTGTCTAGGTCGATTGTGACAGGAATAGGTGGTACCACAATTGTCTCAGTTAATTTCCATTTCTAAATGTATGTTTTCTTCCTTAATCATTATAGCAACTCAGAGGTTGAAAATGAGCCAGGGTTTCATTATAGCTGCAACCAAGGCAAATACAATTCTCAGATGCTTCAATATACTGTAGTTTCCAAATTATGGGAAGAGTTCCCACTTCGAGTATTGCATTTTAAGTACTGGATTTCAAGAGGGCTTAGACAAACTTTAGAGTGATGTCAGTGAAGGCCTCCTATGAAGAGAAATTAAGACAATTAGATATGGCTTGAAATTAGAATTAGGCTTAAAATGGGGAAATGATGGCACTCTTTAAATTTGAAGGACTGTCTTTTCCCGGACACATCTCCCTGACCCACCACAGCTGAGAGACAGGGAATGCTATGAGTCCTCTCTCCTAAAGAGATCTAGCTAGCAGGACCAACAAGGGCCTTCTGTGTGGTGACTCCCTCCCTCTCAAACACCATCCCCTTGGAGATAAGATTGGCCCCCACTTTGATACTTTCACATGACCCTGAAGATGTGGTTTTGTCAATGGGCCTGGAGACCGCAGAATGGGATGGAGCTGATTAAATGGAACATTTGATTGTTGTTGCTGGGGCTGGGGGCTGGGGCTGGTGGGTTATTGCTTTTTATTCTTTTATATTTGGCTTTTATCTTTGTAAGCCATCTGGAGTCACTGAGAGTGAGTTGGGCTGCCACCTAAAATTTTCATAATTAAATAAATACAATACGCAAATAAATAAAATGCCTGAATAGAGCAACTGAAATAGTCATCTTGTTCTGTTTCATTTATTCTTTGCTTGCAGGTCTTTCAGATATTTTTAATGTAGCCTGTCTAGCAAGATTTCCCCATGATCTGAGGTAACAGATCCTTTGATTCTAAATCTTTTGGCAGGTAGCCATGCTCGAAGCAAACTTATCCTTAGGAGATCCCCAAAGTGCTTTGCCTGTCATAGCAACCTGAGATCTTCCATTATTGAAGAGGGCCACCAGGATTAACAACTGCCTGACTGCCAGCTAAACTACAACTCTTTACCAGTAGTATAGAAAATGAGAGCAAGCCCCACTCCCTACCAGCACTGATGATGTAACCTAGTTTGGTAATGAAACATCGGCAAGAAAACAATCAAGCTCAGAGAGTACCAAGGACCCCTCATTTCAACCTTAAGCTACGAATATTTTCTTCTATCAGCTCTTTGTTATCGCATCTCTACCTCAAGAGCAGCAGCATCTTGTAGAATTCTGGATACAGCCTTAGGTTCGTCACTGCTCACAAATTACACAAATGCAATTACAAACAAATGTATATCTCATAAATTTATATCTGACAAATCCTGCATGCCAATTTAGATGGCAGTAACTCTGCTGTTTTGATCATCTTTAAAGTGAAGGCTTATGAAATGATAACTATCCCCCCACACACACACTTTTCCTTCTTTACATTTGAAAATACTTGAACAGTTTGTCCTTGCCATCACGGTGCCCAAATACAAAGGAAACTGTCTTTCTGAACCATCTTCGTGACCAGTACCATGAAAAGAGAGGGCAAATAAGTGGGTTTTTAATGGAAGAAATAGAACTGTGTATCATGTGCTCGCCCTACCATTTTCATTGGACTGCAAATGTTTAATTACCTTAGAGACAGTCACAGAAACTCCTTCAGTCTGCTATGGCAGCCCGAGGCAATTGAGCACCTGTTTGTTAATGCAATATGAAATGGCATTGGGCATCTGCGCACATTAAAATGGGCAAAACCTTCAATTGTTGGACATCTAAAACATGCTGGCTGATTAGGGATGGAAACAGAAAGACCAAATGCAGAATGGCGCTTCTTCTTTTGGAAAATTAGAGATCTGTGAGTTAAGGGGACAGGGCAATCAAATGTTAAAATGTCATCTGCTCGCTTTTGAATATCTGCAAGCTGAAGGATGTATTAATGAGCCACTTGAGATTCAGCCTTGGTGATGTTCCTTTCCAAATGTTATGGAACCTTATGAATATTCATTGTGGGAGTTGGATCCAATTTTATTTTGGATGGATGACATCTAAAGCTACTGTATCTCCAATAGCAACATCCTAGCCTTGACTTGGAAACCTACAGCAAGGGGGTATCCACCACCTTTTCCCATATTCCAGGACAGCAGCATTAGCCAAACCTGGGTGAAGGGGGTCACAGCTTCTATTAATGAAAGCTATAAAGGATCTGAACCGAACAAGAAAAAATTAGAAAGGGTCAAGTTTCTCATGCAGTTTGAGTGGCTGATAACCAGCAGTATTCATTAAGGGCAATGTCATCTTGGCCTTAGGAAGCAATTCCATTCTGTAGCTAGATTAAGTATGAGTTGTATGAAAAACTACACTCTCTTGATAGCCTTGAATCGCCCTGCATTTTGTTTCAATGGAGGACTTCAAATTCTAAGATTGTAGTAGAAGAAGAAAAATCTCCCTCTCATCTAGTAGTCTTTATGATGCATTACTTTATATTATTCTACTCCCCTTCTACTCTTTTGTTCTTGTGGCAGGAAGAAATGACCTGATGGACAACAGTACTAAAAATGGTCCCAGAAGTGGTTTCTCCTCCTCCTCCTCCTCCTCCTCCTCCTCCTCCTCCTCCTCCTTCTCCATCTCCTTCTCCTTCTCCTTCTCCTCCTCCTCCTTCTCCTTCTCCTTCTCCTTCTCCCTCCTTTCTCCTTCTTCTCCTTGACAGAACTAGTTAGATTGTCATACAGACAGAAGAGTCCTGTCAAATTAAGACTCATGAAAGCAAGCACATCTGCATCTGGTCAAAGTCTATACAGGCAGTTCTTGACTTACAACCACGATTGAGCCCAAAATCTCCACTGTTAAGCAAGACAAGTCAATGGGGAAGCCAGATTCAGTAAGTTACTGGTAAGTTCAGTAAGTTAATAAGTTACTAACTTAACAACTGCAGCGATTCATTTTACAATTGTGGCAAGAAAGGTTGTAAAATAGGGCAACTTAACAACTGTCTTGCTTAGAAACAGAAATTTTGGACTCAATTGTAGTTGTAAGTCGAGGATTACCTGTACTGATGGCTACCCCATAACAATTTCAATACCTTAGAATGTGGTTTTTAAACAAGCCTACGGTGGAATGTAGTAGCTTGTTTTGTTCAGGATCATAATAAAGCCATTTGGGAGAATGTTAAAACAATTGAGCTACTTTACAGAGATATATGTTGGTCCATAAAGGTCTCCCATCCTTAGCCAACATTAGGAATTCTTTCCCAGTCTTGATGGAATTCTCTCTCAAGTCAGGGATGAGTTTTCTCATCCACTCAACTGGCACATCTTTGGGTAGTTTCTCTGAGATTTTGCTAAATATGTTGTGTGAAACCTATTTGTTTAATTTTATTGATTTACAATTCTTGGAACCCACCCAAGGTGGCATACAATAAGTGATTTTTGATTGATTACATATCTCCAAGTCATTGTTGACTCTTAGTGACTATACAGATAGACTTTCTATTGATGATCTGTCTCCATGTCAGTTCTTTAGATCTTCCAATGGTGCATCTTTGCCATTGTCAATGAATCCATCTACCTTGTTGCTGGTTGTTGTCTTCTTCTTTTCTTCCACCAGTCCCCAGAACAAAGCAAAGACCTAAAAACAATACATGACACTGTTCCACTCACCCCAAGATGTATGCAAACAACGATTAGCTAACATTAAAACCTAGAATATATATTTTTTTAAGAATTCTCTCAAAACCCATATTTTGAAAGCTGGATCCTAACATCTACATTTTTAATCTCTTTTAATATATGTGGGGGTTGATCAGCAAAGATGATCAGGGGACTGGCAGCTAAAAACATATAAAGAACAGTTGCTGGAATTGGGTTTGTCTAGTTTAATGAAGAGAAGGATGAGGGGGTGACATGATAGCAGTGTTCCAATATTTGAGGGGCTGCCACAAAGAAGAGGGAGTCAATCTATTCTCCAAAGTACCTGAAGGCAGGACAAGAAGCAATGATGGAAACTAATCAAAGAGTAAAGCAACCTGGAACTAAGGAGAAATTTCCCGACAGTTAGAACAATTAATCAATGGAACAACCTGTCTCCAGAAGTTGTGACTGCTCCAACACAGTCTGAAATGGTATAAGGTTTCCTAGCTAAGCAGGGGGTTGGACTAGAAGACCTCCAAGGTCCCTTCCAACTCTGTTATTCTATTCTATTGTTTTTTGCTATACAAGAACATTCTGGAATTGTTGAAATAGGAGGAAACCAAGCCATAGTAAATCTGCAGTTCACATAAGAGTCCTTGAGGGGAAGAGAGTTATAAGATTTGTTTATGTGTAGTATTAAGAAATTATATATACAGCACAAAATGTTGACACATTAATATATCCTTGAGTCTTACTTCTCTAATGATTTGACTTAAGAATGATTGACAGCATATTAAATATTTGCACTAATATTTAAACAAAGAAACTACAGGCATTGGGGGTTTTATCAAGAAAACCCTGACCGCTTTAAATTTATTTTTCCAATGAATTATTCTTATCTCCATTTTTTTTTTAAAAAAGAGAGATAAAAAGTGTCATGTGAAAAATAAAGGTATGTTATGATTAGATGCAATGAAAGTTTGACCTTTGAAGGTTAATATTTTTCCAATTAATTGAAGGGTCCACCGGGGAATAGCTCAGAGGAAGATAATTATATTTCTTGGCTGTGAATTATTGAGTGCTTCATCGGTTTCACAAGGGGAAAGGAGAGAGGAACTGGATTTTTTTTTTCCTTAAGCGAAAATGAAAACAGAAAAAAAGAGAGGGCAGGGCAAACAATGGAACTGTAGAGAATTATGTTCAGTGTAGATAAAATGAAAAAAAAAACCCCTACTTTTTTCCTGTTTCCCTATGATACTAAAACACAGTGTCATCCAATGAACATAAGAACTAATAGCAATAGCAAGAGCACTTAGACTTATATACCACTTCATAGTGCTTTACAGCCCTCTCTAAGCAGTTTACAGGATCAGAATATTGCCCCCAACAATCTGGGTCCTTATTTTATTGATCTCGGAAGAATGGAAGGCTGAATCAACCTTGAGGGTGTCAGGATCGAACTTCTGGCAGTGAACTGAATTAGCCTGCGATATTGCATTCTAACCACTAGGCCACCACGGCTCTCTAATGGCAAGAATGAAAATAAAGTATTTCTCCAGACTTTCTTGTTAATTTAATAAGATTCAATTCCGTTTTAAACCCTTGATCTTCATACCCTAGTTAATCAACCGTCCTCACTTCCTGTCCCAATAAAAGTCACATCTGATTTCTTATTGATTCTGTGTATTCGTGTAGTCTCCACCTTTTGTGGGACAGGAAGTTCGTTCCAATCGACTTAAGACCCTCAACTTCAGGTGTGTTCGTAATGTGGTCAGGTTTGAAAACAATATTGCTTTAGACTAAAACAGTTCTCTTTCTACAAAACCTGGCATTGTGATTCATCAGGGAGAATAGTGGGATGAATAAACCTATTACATTTAGTTTTGCTAATTTCCTCATTATTTTAAAGTTGTCTTCCAGCTCATTTCCCATAATATACATATGCATTTTTTCTCCCAATATTACACAATTATAAATGCAGGGCTTTCGGTAGAATAAAGAAAATGACAAAACGCAGACTCAGGTGGATATTTGTAGCTCAGGGTTTGAACTGTGGATGGACATAGGTGTGGTGACTGTGTTCCAGTATATTTAGAGATTGCAAGAATACCCTTGTTTAACTTTTAGTGCATTTAGGTGGATTCTCAATGCTTTGCATTTAGAAATAAAATAAAATTAAAAAGTACTTTGTTATTTAGAGACTGCAAAATTTCATTTGGGGAAGTTTCCTCTGTCACTCCTTGGCTGCCCACAAATCCAGCCAATTTTGACAGTGCTGCAAACTGTATTCGGAATATTCAGTGTTTGAGATGATGCTAAAACAGATTGAGCATAATCGCAGAGAGTATTTGCATTCATTACTGTTAGCTTAAGAGAAAGTATCACTTGATTTCCCACACCTCTCAATACACTTCTGATAACAACAATGGGAAGCTGAATTCTGGAACAGATGGACATTTATTGTGACCTAATAGGAATTGTAACTAAATTTAAGAAATAATTTTATTAGAAGGGGTGGGTTACATACACAAGAAGAGCTGGTTAGATTAATCTATAACACCATTTCACATTTTTTTTAGTAAAATACTGTTTTACCAAGTGTCTGCTCAGTGATCAGATGCCCAGGAAATTTGTTCTTTTGGTTCCAGAGATAAGGAACACTCCAATAAATAAAGAGATTTAAAAAGTGTACATACCAAGCAAGATGATACCCAAATCTCTTACAAGCTGCCAGGTGCTCCTTAATAATGACAGCAGAGATAGCCCAAGGACAGCTAATTTCTACAGTAGCCAGTGCTGGGTTTCATGCAGAAGTTTCCCACAAACCACAACCCCAAGATTTTTATCAAAACCTGGGACCATGACACCAGAGACAAGGTGGTGCAGTGGTTAAAATGCACATTGCAGACAAACTCTGCCCACAGCCAGGAGTTTGATCCTGATGGAGCTCAAGGTTGACTCAGCCTTCCATCCTTCGAAGTTGGTGCAATGAGGACCCAGATTGTTGGGGGGCAATATGCTGACATTGTAAACCACCCAGAGAGTGCTGTAAAGCACTATGCGGCAGTATATTCTGTAACTCTAAGTCAGGGATCTTCAAACTTGGCCCTTTTATGACTTGTGGACTTCAACTCCTGCCTGGCTGAGGAATTCTGGGAGTTGAAGTCCACAAGTCATAAAAGTCCACAAGTCATAAAAGGGCCAAATTTGAAGACCCCTGCTATTGCTATGACTTCAAGGTCTTTCTATGGTCAGAGACTGCAGACCTGCTCTTGACTGGGTGACCCATGGCTTTGAGATAGGTGTTGAAAGTCTGGGATTTTCACAGCTTTGAAGCTATATGTAGATTCCCCCCCCTTCTCCTTTATTCAGTTAAAAAAGTAAAACAAAAACCCAACCAGGTTAGCTCAGAATGAGCTCTAAATGTCTAGACTTTTCTTAATATGAAAGAGAAATCAAAATATGTTATTAAACTCCTCAAAACAGCAATGGTCTTCCACATTGCAACTACAAATGCCATTTTAATAAAATAAGGTTTGTGCCTATATCTATGTTATCCACTCCACGTGTATCCTCATATTCCAGTAGGAGCTACTGAGGACATTGCCTCTAGTTTAATCTTTGGCTTCTGAACATTCCCACCTCCTACAAAAATCAGGAACATCTTTTTTTCTTCTCTTTTGGAATTATTAAGTGCTATAAATATTTAGATATTGAGAACTCTTTTCTCGTACATTTCCATGTGCAAGGACGACTTTTCCATAGAGGGTTTAAGGGAGAAATGACATCAATTGTCCAACATGATGTAAACTCTGGCCCTTTTGTAAATGCATTGTCATGTCTCCTGTACACATGGAAAAGTGTCACAACACTTGTCTGATATTTTGACAAAAGCACTGGATCTTGCTGATGACTCTGAAACCAGATGCATTTTTCTTCCAGAAAAATTCTTATTTCCCAAGCAAGGAATGGATTTGATGCCTTTTTATTTGCTCGAGGCTGGCCTAATTCTCTTATTTAGAGGCTGATGAATTTGTTTCATCTCTTTGCTTTTCTAGTTTGGCTCAAAGGAGTGGACAGTGGTTAGTTTATGTTTGCATAGACTAGATTTAGGCCTCAACCTGTTCACAAATCTTTTAAAATATGTTGGGCTACTTCCAGAGCACGAGATATGGACAGGCTCTGTATAGGCCTAATTAAATTATGAAGAAATCAATGATTGCCAAGCTTTTTCAGAAAGATTAAAGATGCTGGCATCGGAAGAGAGTCCATCTCCTGGCTTTGTTGGCATTGCCTTTGGTGAGGGCCACCAAAGGCAATGCCAATATAATACAGGCAATTCTTGACTTATAACCACAATTGAGCCCAAAATTTCTGTTTCGAAGCAAGACAGGTGTTAAATAAGTTGTGCCTCATTTTATGACCTTTCTTGCCACAACTGTTAAGTGACTCATTGTAGTTGTTAAATTAATAACATGTTTGTTAAGTGCAGCTGGCTTTCCTATGGACTTTGCTTGTCAGAACATCACAAAAGGAGATCACATGGTCCCAGGACACTGCAACCGTCATAAATATGGGTCAGTTGCCAAGCATCTGGAGCTGTGATGGTGCAGTGGTTAGAATGCAGTATTGCAGGCTAATTCTGCTGGCTGCCAACAGTTCGATTCTCACTGGCTCGAGATTGACTCAGCCTTTCATCCTTTTGAGGTCTGTAAAATGAGGACCCAGATTGGGGCCATATACTAACTCTGTAAATTTCTTAGATATTGCTGTAAAGCATGTGAAGCAATATATAAGTCTAAGTGCTACTGCTATCTGAATTTTGATCACATGACCATAAGGATGCTGCAATGGTCATAAGTGTGAAAAATGATCCTAAGTCACTTTTTTCAGTGCTGTTGTAGTTCCAATGCTCACTTCTCAACCTAGAGTCTCCTTCCTTCCTTCCTTCCTTCCTTCCTTCCTTCCTTCCTTCCTTCCTTCCTTCCTTCCTTCCTTCCTTCCTTCCTTCCTTCCTTCCTTCCTTCCTTCCTTCCTTCCTTCCCTCCCTCCCTCCCTCCCTCCCTCCCTCCCTTCCTTCCTTCCTTCTTATTACTAGTTCCAATCTATTGATTTAGAGCAGACATGTCAAACACAAGGCCCGGGGGCTGGATGCGGCCTGTGAAGTGGTTTCATGTGGCCCGCGAAGCCATCCTGGAAACAGTGAGGGAACAGCCCCCGCTGCCTTGGCCCTGGCCCAGGCCGGCCGGGAGCCAATGTACAATTTTGTGGTGGCCATCTATGCTGAAATGCATTCAGTCTTAGCTCCACAAGGCCATCTAGAAACAGCGAGGAACCAGCCCCTGCTGTGTTGGCCCCGCCCCCTGGGTGCATGCTGGAGAGGTGTCACCCTTTGTGAGGAATGAAGAAATGGACCATGCCTTGGCGCTTGCCCCAGTCCTACCCCCTTCTGCCAGAGACCCTCAGATCTGTCCCACTCCTGCCCAGGCCCCCACAGGCACTCTTGACACGAACAATGTAGAGCTGGCCTTGCCCACCCAGTAGGCCCCCTGAGGGCAACCACCATGCTGATGCGGCCCTCAATGAAATTGAGTTTGACACCCCTGATTTAGAGTCAGCCCATTATGAGAGAAAGATGAGGATGCAAGTCAAGGATACACTTTGGGTATTGGCCACAGCAGTTTCAGAAATCACCAAGAAGCCTGGAAGATTGTAGATGTCTTTCAAGTAACATCGGGAAGGAAAATTACATCTGATCAATCTAGAAGAATCAGATATGCTAGGAGAGAGTCAGAAGGAACTTCCTTGACCTGGCCTTCACTTGATAGAGTAGCTATATGACCTTCTCCATCTTGCCTCCACCACTGCCTTCCAAGACTATTTTAGATTGCCTCAGTTTCTCTTTCTCTGTGTAGTATTTGCTTGTTTCAGAATCCAAACACTGGCTGATTATGGACCACATTTCCTGCCTTTCTGAGTTTCATTTGCTACATTTGGGATTTATTGCATCGTATTTTATATTTAGCTGCTTCTTTTTGACCCTGCTAAGCTCTAACACCCACTTAAAAGTAGATTAACAGAGGAACAACCAAATAGCTGATCCCTACATAATAAATATGATCCTATTTTTTTAAAAAAGGAACAGACACATATGCTTTAAAATTTATGCACAAATACATTATTTGAAACAGCATCCATTTCTTTTTATATGGTCTCTACTTAAATACATACTGAACTCCTTGGAAATGCTTCTGGAGCTGATGCTGCCCTTTTCCTTGAGCTGAATGTTTATAAAAGAATATATCAGTGTCATTAATAATAAGGATGATTGTGGGAAAATAGTAACTCCTGTAAGTGGTCAATGAAAAGGTCAACTGCTCGGGATAAAACATGTAACATCAAGTCAGTTAATCAAGCAGAAACGTGGCAAGGAGATCATACTGTCAGCATGACTGACAGGAATATATAGAGCACTCCCAAGCCATCAAATCATTCTAAACAGCATTACCACTTTCTCACTGATCAAAGCCACCATGAGGAGCACATGCACAAATTGGAATGTAGAATGTCCTTGTTTAAGACACTGCATGCCAAGCTAACATTTTCATAGACTAACGCTTGTATGCTGGAAGCCAATATCCCACGAAATTCAGAAGGAAGAAAAGGAAGGACAGAATAACCAATGAAAGGGATCTTGGAGTTTTTCTAATCCAACCCTCTGCTCAAGGAGGGAACCCTATACCATTTCAGACAAATGGTTGTCCAACCTCTTCTTAAAAATTTCCAGTGATATTTGAAGGTAAGTCATTCCACTGGTTAATTATCCTCACTGTTAGGAAATTTCTCCTTAGTTCTAGGTTGGTTTTCTCCTTGATTAGTTTCCATTCATTATTTCTTGTCTGGCCTTCAGGTACTTTGGAGAACAGGTTTGTGTTCCCGTGGTTAATTGTTCTAACTGTCAGAAAACTTCTTAGTTCTAGTTCTAGGTTGGATCTCTCCTTGATTAGCTTCTTGTCCTGCCTTCAGGTGCTTTGGAGAATAATTTGACTTCCTCTTCTTTGTGGCAACCCCTGAGGCATTGGAACACTGCTATCATGTCACTCCTAGTCCTTCTTTTCACTAGACTAGACATACCCCATTCCAGCAATCATTCCTCATATATTTTAGCTTCCAGTCCCCTAATCATCTTTGTTGCTCTTCTTTGCACTCTTTCTAGAGTCTCAACATCTTTTTTATATTGTGATAGAGCCATAGATATCCATTCATAACTCTGAAGACCCCAAAATGAAAAAATAAATGCACAATACATTGTGAGTCACAATGCAAGCCCCGTTGTTCTCTCTTTCCATCATAGCACTGCACATCAAAGGAGTAACAAGTGGAGTTTGCATTATGATGTTACAATGTCTGCCTGTCTTCCTGGCAGCTATCTACTGTATATACAAGACAAATTCTCATGGACAATTGATCTTATGGAATGAAGGCAAATATACATGTCCCAGGATAATGTTGCAGGTCCAATCTGGGTCAGTTATCAGGACCAGATTTTTATTCTTCTGAGCTTTTGGACTCATGCTGGAGCCCATCCTCAAGAAATGTCTCCGTCACCAGACCAAATGTATTACACATTCTGGTGAGAGAGAAGTTCCCTGAGGATGGGCTACAGCATAAGTCCAAAACCTCAAAGGACTAAACCTCTGGTCCCAGTTACCGATCCAGATTGGATCACAATTTTATGGAAGTTTCTGGTGAGGTACTGTCCAGAGCAAAATAAAGGGAGAATGTCTTTTATGATGTTCAGCCCATATCTATTTACATCTAACAGTAACCTCTTGTCTTAGAATGGGGGCAGTGGTGGGATTCAGCCAGTTCACACCAGTTCGGCAGAACCAGTAGCTATTTTTTTGTTGCCCAGGCCCAGAATGGACTTATGGAAATGGCATCCATTCAGAGAACTGGTTGTTGTTCACATATTTGAATCCCACCACTGAATGGGGGTCTCCAAACTTGGCAACTTTAAGACTTGTGGACTTCAATTCCCAGAATTCCACGGCCAGAATTCTGGGAATTGAAGTCCATAAGTCTTAAAGTTGCCAAGTTTGGAGACCCCTTAGAATATGAAATTATATGGGACTTTCCTTACCATTCCTACACTAACTCCTCTTAACTCTTCCTGTTCAGAGACCTCACTGGCCTGGAAACTGGCTATCTTATATTCTTTCAACAATCTCTGCTTTCCTCAGCAGTAAACTGTCACTCAATCATCCACAGGAGACATCCCTTGCAAATCTATTGAACACAGAACACTCACGCTTCCCCCCCCCCTCAATTTTTCCTTCTCACAAAGTCTCTCGAGAAATTTCTATTTATTCTCCCTGTTAGCTCGTTCACCCTGTGTGTGGGTGCATGCATGAGTATTTATGTACATGAATATATATCAACCGTTGCCTTAAGGGATCTTCCAATTGCATTTCTTTGCAAGAACTCATTTGTAAGATCAATTCTCTTTCCAGACATTAATGAAGACATTTGTCATAGGGCCTGACGTGTCAGGGTCTAATTATAACAACCGTTATTTTCTTGCAGCTGTCTGAACCACAGGATATAGAGTCGCTTTTTAGTTCATAAGGATTGATCAACTTTTCTGCTCTGCATGGCGGTAGGCTTATTCACCAGCTCGCTCTGCATTGCAGAAGAGATGTAGAAACTTCTTTTTCATTAAGAACCACATTCGTTTGGACATTTAATGCTGTGAAGCAAAATTAACATTTGAGGAGGGACACACTGAGCAGTGGTTAGAGGGTTATATGATGCAAATAGGTAGGATGAGAATTTGAGAGATTTTTCCTCTCTCTCTCTTTTTTAAATGATTTTTTAAATACAGGCAGTCCTCAACATACAACCACACTTTCAGCTGCTAACCAAGACAGTGGTTAAGTGAGTTTTGCCCCATTCTATGACCTTTATTGCCACTGTTGTTAAGTGAATCGCTGCAGTTGTTAAGTTAGTAACATGCTTGTTAAGTGAACCTGGCTTCCCCATTGATTTTGCTTGTGAGAAGGTTGCAAAAGAGGGTCATATGACCCTGGGACACTGCAAACGTCATAAATATGAGTCAGTTGCCAAGCATCAGAAATGTGAATCACACGAGGGTATTGCAATGGTCCTAAGTGTGACAAATGGTAAGGAATCACTTTTTCAGTATTGTTGTAACTTCAAATGATCACTAAACTACCTGTGGGGAATGAATAAATTTGCCAGTTTAGTCAGAAAGTCTCTCTCCTGCTTTTCCTCTAGACTACCTGGACACTTAACAACTACAGTGATTCATTTAATGACTGAGGGGGAAAAGGTTGTAAACTCGGGCCAACTCCCTTAACAACCACCGCTTAGCAATGGAAATTCTGATCTCCATTGTGGTCGTTAAGTCGAAGATTACCTGTACAGTCCTCATCGGCCCTTGCCTAGTTGGTCCTAAATCATCAAATTTAATCTGGCAGAAGGAGACAAGTATTGAGGAGATGAGGAGTACTGATAGTGATGGGTTTAATTTAATTATTTTAGTTTACAATGCAGTAGAAAACAAGCCATCCTTAAGAGTATTCTCTGAGAAGCCACATAGCAATGGAAAATGGGACCACAAAAGGAAAAAAGTATGAAGAATTCTTTATGGCATTGTCTCTTTCTATGATGCTCCTACTTTTCTTTCTTCCTCTATCTGGGGGTTTGAACTAATTGCTTTACAATTAGACTTACTAGGAAACTGATACAGGTAGTCCTCGATTTACGACCACAATTGAGCCCAAAATTTATGTTCCTAAGCGAGACAGTTGTTAAGTGAATTTTACCCCATTTTACGACCTTTCTTGCCACACTTAAGTGAATCACTGCATTTGTTAAGTTAGTCACAGGGTTGTTAAGTGAATTTGGTTTCCTCATTGACTTTGTTTGTCAAAGGATCGCAAAAGGGGATCACATGATCCCAGGACACTGTAATCGTCATAAATATGAACCACTTGCCAAGAATTTGAATTTTGATCACATCACCATGGGGATGCTGCAATAGTCATAAGTATGAAAAACAGTCATAAGAGACTTTTTTTCAGTGACATTGTAACTTTGAACGTCACTAAATGAACTATTGTAAGTCAAGGATTATCTATAATGATCCAACATGGAGTACAGATTACCGATGCCTAACATAGAAGAGAAAACTGAAGAGAATTTTACTCCTTCTCTATAATTTACTCTTCCCTTACCCTTATATTCTACTGCCCATGAAGTAATCAAAGATAATTTCCAAAAAATAATTCCCGAATTGCAAGGTACAGTCATTTATTGAAGCAGACGGTGGCCTGGAGTTAATATAAATTAGAGCTCTGAACTGGGAATTGAAATTATCTATTTGACCACCAACTGAGGTAAATCAATATTTAAGATTCTAAAATGGCGCTCTTCCTCTCTAACAAGCAAATTTGAAAATCCGGGATGCTCCAGAGAAATGGTGCAGAGAATTTCAGGAGTACTTCTAATGTACAGTACTAAAAACATGATGGAATGAGGATTGCATAAAATGACCTAATCAGGAGATGTTGATTTGGGAAACTCAACATTTCTATCCTGAAAGTAACTGCACTAAACTGTGAAAAGTCACGATGGTAGTTGTGATAATTTGATTGAAGATTCACCTCTTTTGTATGTATGTCAATGTTGCACAGATGTACAAAGGGGTGGGACTTGAATAATGCCCTCACGGCCGCCATCTTGACTCTTTTGCCCTCCTTCTACCCAGGCATCACTGCATAATCTAAATATACATTCTGTGCCCCAAATGACCAGGAGTTCTGCCTTTTACAGCCATATATTTAATTAAATGGGTAGATCACTGTTCCAGGCCTGTATTTCCTCAAGGGAAATATTGTGCCCTCATCATTAAAATCTGTTGTTTATCTATTTATTTATATATCTGTCAAATTTAGAAACTGCCCATCTCCCTCACAGAAGGTTTCCTGAAGAAAAATGTGATCAGTAGAAGGCATCTTGTCCCAAAGGTGCTTTTTCAAAAGGCAGGTAGTTGTTTTGTTTCTCCAATGTACAGGTATGCACATGTATTGCAATATGCACTACAATGCAGTGAGACATGTGCAGATCTATACATTGGAGAAACAAACAACCACTTCACAAATTCAAGGCACAACATAGGAGAACAGTTCCAAGAGAGTTCCAATCCATTTGCACTATTCAG
>NW_015387836.1:14493-25491 GCF_001527695.2 Protobothrops mucrosquamatus | reverse complement strand
AAGAAGCAATGGATGGAAAATAATTAAGGAGAGAAGCAACCGAATGGAATTTTCCTCCCATGGGATTTTCCCATGTATTTTACCAGGAAACATAGGGCAGGCTAGATTAGTCAGTGCCCTCCTAACGAAGTATTCTGAGTTTGTTGGCGATGTCCATTTTGCTCTATGATTTCATGGTGACCTAACCCTAAGTGGAATTCTCCTCCCATGGGATTTTCCCATGTATTTTACCAGGAAACATAGAAAGGGCAGCCTAGAAAAGTAAGTGCCCTCCTAACCATACCCAAGTATTCCGAGATTGTTGGCGATGTCCATTTTGCTCTATGAGTTCATGGTGACCTAACCCTAACCCTAAGTTGAATTTTCCTCCAATGGGATTTTCCCATGTATTTTACCAGGTTAATTGTTCTAACTGTCAGGAAGTTTCTCCTTAGTTCTAGGTTGCTTCTCTCTTTGGTTAGTTTCCACCTGTTGCTTCTTGTCCTGCCTTCAGGCGCTTTGGAGAATAGCTTGACTCCCTCTTCTTTGTGGCAGCCCCTGAGATATTGGAACACTGTAATCATGTCCCCCCTCATCCTTCTCTTCGTTAAACTAGACCAGTGGTTCTCAACCTATGGGTCAGGACCCCATTTGGGGTCGATCGACCATTTCACGGGGGTCGCCAAGCAAGGCTGTCCGCCATTTTTTTCCCCTTTTCCGGCGGGTGCCTTACCTCCCTTGAGCTGGGCCAGCTGGTGGTCAGCCTGCTCCGTCTCTGCCGCTTGCCAGCTACACCTCGGCCGGCGCAGGGGGCAGAACCATGCATGCGCGGCGCTCCTGGGCAGGGAAAGTCCTCGACTTACGACCGGTTGGGTAGTCCTCAACTAACGACCGGTTTAGTCCTCGACTTATGACTGGTTTAGTCCTCGACTTACGACCGGTTGGGGGTCGCGGCATTAAAAAGGTTGAGAACCACTGAACTAGACATACCCAATTCCAATTGTACTTGAGCAGAGTTTGAGTAAAAGGCCTCAAAAGTCCCTTTCAACTCTGTTATTCTGTAATTCTGTATGACTGAGGCCAGAATTTCCATTGATAAAAGTACTTGAGTAAAATGATACCAAAACATAATTTTATCTTATTTTACTTATCTATATATATCAGATTATTGTATTTTACTCCAATTTCATTTTAAACTGTTTTTACATAGGATTTTATTAATAATTTTGCTCTGAATTTTGATATGGCCTATGGTCTAAACAATAAACTAAAATAACTAACTAACATTGCTAAGCAAGATGGTTGTTAATCAGCCATGCCCGATTTTGCAATCTTTTCCCCCCATAGTCGTTAAGTGAATCCCACAGTCATTAAGTGAACCATGCAGTTCCAGCTTTCCCCAATGATTTTTCTTGCTGTAAGCCAGCTGAGAAGGTCACAAATGGTGTCCATATGACCTTGAGATGTTGCAACATTTCTAAATGGTTGCCAAGCGCCCAAATTTTGATTACATAACTGTGGGAGTGCTGCCATAGCCATAAGTGTGAGGCCTGGTCCTAAGTCATTTTTTTTTTTTAGTGCTGCTGTAACTTTGAATGGTCGCTAAACAAATGGTTGTTGAAGACCATTTATCCTTGGGTAATGAGACATCAGCAAGGAAACAACCGAGCTCAGAGAGCACCAAGAATTCCATAGTTCAACCTTGAGCTACACATATTCTCTTCTATTGAAACTAATTATTATTATATAGTCATGAAGAAAAGAATGGTAATTTATCAGAGGGAAGGGAAGAGTAATGGGTTTCTGAACATAAAATCGTAGGTAAGAGGTAAAATTGAGAAATTTTGGATGGAGTGTCTCCTTTCCATGGTTCTTTTGAAACAACTTTCAGAGCTGAAGACACAGTAATGGCATTTATTGTGTTACAGTTTCCATGCTGTCACTTCAACAAGCAAAATGCTTGTTAGGGGATTAGGGTCAATGATTCAAGTTCTCACATATTCTGATACTGTCAAAGCTGACAAAAATCAACAGCTGTTGGGCAGGAAGGTAGGTGATATACATGAACACATCTCAACATCTGTTTACCTTCATGTCTTTAGCTTGAAGCTAAAGTGTGTCTTTTTTGCTATGTCCCAAATTATGTCTCAAAGGTGCTTTTTCAAAAGGCAACTGGACTTTCTTTGTTTTTCCTTGAAGATGTTTTCTTTTTCATCCAAGAAGCTTCTTCAGTTCTGTCTGAATGGTGGAGAATGGAAGGATTTATATTCCTTGCGGTCATCTAGTTGTTAGCACAAAACAAACACTTCACAAATACATGGCATAAGATAAGAGAACAAACCCATCAGGACAAGATTCAGCAGTCTGTCTGCATTTGAAAGACAAAGATCAAACTTTTGAAGATAGCAAAGTCCATATTCTGGACAGACTGGACTACTGGCTTGAAAGAGGGGTCAAAGAGGCCATCTATGTNTTTTTTTTAAAAAAATCTATTTTTAAAATACTAATTAAAAAACCTTCATGCTACTCATGGAATATTATTCCGGATGTGTCTTCTCCCAAATGATGCTGATATGAATCGTGCAGACTTCAATGTTCAATTAAAAAAACCCCACACATTTTATTTGCCTCATAACATTCTGCTTAGCAGCATCTTTCTAAGAATTCAGAATTCTAAAAGAGATCCATGTTTTCTTTATTATTCATTTTTTTTAAGTTTTTTATTTATAAAACAGTTAAAACAAGGATGGACATAACGTAACATTCCAGTGTATATATTCCTAACAATTTGTTCCTCATCATACATATAATTCTTAATCTCTCTATATACATATTTTTCTATACAATACAGTCTCTTATTTGTTTCTCTATATACTGACATACAGTTTTATATATCTCTATCTTAACACTAACTTAAAACCCGAACAGTTCTCCTTGATTCTCACCAACAATAGAATTTGTCCCAGATTTCAAAGTAATCTGACTCTGTCTTGTCCTTCATTTCCATTGTGATTTTATATAAAATCTCTTCTTCTGTTGGAATTTCTTTATTCCTCCAGTTTTGTGCATACGCCAATCTAGCAGCCGTGAGAATATGTAGCATCAAGTACAATATCCCTTTGTCGTATTTCTGCGTAGTTATGCCTAGTAGGAAGAGTTCTGGTTTTAGCTCTAGCTCTATCATTAGTATTTCTTCCAGCCATTTTTTAATCTTGTTCCAAAAGTCACGAGCAAAAGTCACGAGCTTTTGAGCACTCCCACCACATGTGGTAATATGTCCCTCTTGCCAATTCATTTTTAATTGTTTATTCAAGAGTTAAAATACAAACTTGCAAAAGAACAACCAAGAATGGAACAAAACTATACAGGTCAAAAACAAAACTAAGTGCATTTAAAAAAGAAAATACACATATATTTTTCCCCTCCCCCTGCTGCAACATTAATAGTTTTTCCCCCTTGCAAAACAGTCTACATTATGTAAGCTTTTATAATTCTAATGACTATTTATTTTGTTTAAGAAATCCGTGTTTTTGATTTACTTCCCTTCCAGTTGTCCCATTGGTTCATCAAGAAGGGTGGGTCTCCATGCTACAAGATCTTACCCCAATTTAATACATGCATTTTCAACGTATTGCAATTACTTTAATGCATGTTTTTCCAAGTTGCCAGTTTTAAGATGCGTGGATTTCAACTCCCACAATGTTGGCTGGAGAATACTTCCTTATTACAAACACTATTTATAATATACAATATTTACAATACAGGTAGTCCTTGACTTACAACCATTTGTTTAGTGACCATTCAAAGTTACAATTGGATGACCGCAGAGATCCCGGCTAATGCTCTTGGTGAAGAGTAGAAGGGATATGTTGTCTGTATTAGTGGTGGCAATGAAAAACAAGGTTTCCCCATGAAGCAAGGTGTCCTCCCTCATGGCCGTGTCCATCTGCTGCTTAGCAAGGGCCACTCCTGTTACCGTCCTAGGAGAACTAGAGAACGAAAATGCAAATCTGTTCGAGGATGCATTGTTGATGCCAGCTTAAGCGTCTTGAACTTGGTCATTATAAAGAAAGGTGAGAAAGATATTCTTGGATTGACTGATCATACTGTGCCCCGCTGCTTTGGTCCCAAGAGAGCTAGCAGAATCCGAAAGCTGTTTAATCTTTCCAAAGAAGATGATGTCCATTAACTCTCTCAGGTGCTGCCACAAAGAAGAGGGAGTCAGGCTATTCTCCAAAGCGCCTGAAGGCAGGACAAGAAGCAATGGATGGAAACTAATCAAGGAGAGAAGCAACCTAGAACTAAGGAGAAACTTCCTGACAGTTAGAACAATTAACCAGTGGAACAACCTGCCTCCAGAAGCAGTGAATGCTCCAACGCTGGAAGTTTTTAAGAAGAGACTGGACAGCCATTTGTCCGAAATGGTATAGGGTTACCTGTCTGAGCAGGGGGTTGGACTCGATGACCTCCAAGGTCCCTTCCAACTACTACTACTACTACTACTACTACTACTACTACTACTACTACTACTACTACTACTACTACTACTACTTCTTCTTCTTCTTCTTCTTCTTCTTCTTCTTCATCATCATCATCATCATCTTTATTATTATTATTATTATTATTATTATTATTATTATTATTATTATTATTATTATTATTATTATTATTATTATTATTATTATTATTATTATTATATGTGGTGAGGAGACCATTGAACAAAGAAGGTAAGAAGCCAAGGACCAAGGCACCCAAGATCCAACCTTTGGTGACCCCCTTCAATCTGGGAATTGGTCCATGAGTCATAAAAGAGCCGAGGTTGCCTACCCCTGGTCTAGTTTAATGAAGAGAAGGACGAGGGGGGACATGATAGCAGTGTTCCAATATCTCAGGGGTTTCCACAAAGAAGAGGGAGTCAAGCTATTCTCCAAAGCGCCGGAAGGCAGGACAAGAAGCAACGGGTGGAAACTAACCAAAGAGAGAAGCAACCTAGAACTAAGGAGAAACTTCCTGACAGTGAGAACAATTAACCAGTGGAACAACCTGCCTCCAGAAGCGGTGAATGCTCCAATACTGGAAGTTTTCAAGAAGAGACTGGGCAGCCATTTGTCCGAAATGGTATAGGGTTTCCTGCCTGAGCAGGGGGTTGGACTAGATGACCTACAAGGTCCCTTCCAACTTTATTATTATTATTATTATTATTATTATTATTATTATTATTATTATTATTATTATTATTATTATTATTATTATTATTATTATTATTATTATTATTATTAGTTTTGCCCCATTTTATGACCTTTCTTGCCACAGCTGGGAATCACTGCAGTTAGGTTAGTAACATGGCTGTTAAGTGACTCTGGCTTCCCCATTGACTTTGCTTGCCAGAAGGTTGCAAAAAGGGATCACATGACCCCGGGACACTGTGACCGTCATAAATACAGTATGAACCCGTTGCCAAGCATCCAAATTTTGATCACGTGACCACAGGAAGGCTACAATGGTCGTAAGTGTGAAAAACGATCATAATTCACTTTTTTCACTGCCATTGTAACTTTGAACGGTCATTAAACAAACTGTTGTAAGTCGAGGACTACCTGTACAGATGGAGTCACCGGGCCTTAAACCTGAGCAGAGTTTCTGAACTGCGCTGCTCTGTTGCTCTCTAATTGAATATCAAAACAGGTTCCTTAAACGATGGGCTGTTTTGCTAGTCTGCAAACAAACACAGTATAATTATCTTACATCATATACTTCACTGGACTTGAGATTATAATTATAATCTCTCTTTTTTCCCCTCCTCCTTTTCATAGCCCTAAATATAGGGGGGAAAGCTGCAAAGAGAGTCAGAATGATATAGCCCATTATGATGGGATATAAAAAGCAAGTATTGAAAAACTGGGATAAAGTATAATTAGACATAAAGTGTAGCCAAGCATGTATTTACTGTGTTTATTACAATGCGGGATAACAAGTCACAGGAGATGGAAATACATTCCAGCTGTAATAAAAGTCATCAATAAATTCTGCACAGTGGAGCATCTTTTAAAAGTAACTAGAGGAAAAGTTGGCTGGCTTACTTTTTACTCTTCTGTACTGTATGGTGTGTTTTGATGGAGATGCTTTTTTTCACATAGGGATTTTTCTTAGTTTTCTTAAGAAAGGAGCCTTTTTAAATAATTAAAAAAAAGTATAGAGCTAATCTTTTTCCTTTAATTATGATGGACAAGCCAATTGAAAAACAATTTGGGGTGCTGTTCCTTCACATGGTGACGGCTGCGAGGATTGTACTTGGAAAGAAAAAGGGATGCCGATTGTTGAAGAATGGATTTTGAAATTGATTGAACTAGCAGAGATGGCGAAATTAACTCCTTTGATTAGAGATAATGGACTAGACAGTTTTATAAGAGACTGGAAAATGTTTGTGGACTTTCTATGCGCTAAATATAATAACAAATGGTTACCAGAGAGATTTGAAGATTAGTGTAATGTCTAGTTCAACCCGTTGACTGCTTTTTCTTCTTTCTTCATATATAACTGTTTTCCCGAGAATAAGACCCAGTCTTGTATTATTATTATTTTGCTCCAAAAGACACATTAGGGCTTATTTGGGGGGGGGACACAGTATCAGGGTGATTAGCCCAGCTGGGCCCCCCACCCTGGTGCATGCACAGGAGGAGGCAAGTGCACGGGGGCCAACGGTGTCCAACAGCAGCCACAGCGCACCGGCCATTTAGCTGGCACACTCTGGGGTTGCACAGCCCATGCAGCACAGGTTAGTTGATTACCCATCCAAGCAACAGGTGGAGGCAGAGGCGCAGGTGGGAGGCACGAGATCCGGATGCACCTGTCACAGCTGTGGGCAAGCTGAGAAACGGTGGGATGGAGTGGGCAGCTGGCCATGATGTGCGCCGGGATCGACTGCCTCCCTCCCTCCCGTGCCTCTGCCTCCACCTGCTGCTGGTGCTGCTGTGCACTGGGATCACCTGCCTCCCCCCCCAGTGCTTCTGCTTGGAGGGCTGGCCCAGTGGTTGCAGCACTCGGACTCACCTGTGTTGCGCAGGCTGCAAATGCTGCCGGACACCATCGGCCCCTGCCTGCTCGCCACCTCCTGTGCTGGCCATGCCCCCCCCCCCGGCTGATCTTAACTGGGGCTTATTTTTGGGATACGGCTTATATTAGGAGCATGCTAAAAATCAGGCTAGGGCTTATTTTCTGGTTGGGCCTTATTTTCGTGGAAACACAGTATTTGCTTTTTCTTTTCTTTCAGCACCCAGCCAGGGTGGTTCCTACATGTTAAATGTTAGATTTAATTGACTACTTTTTCTTTTTTTTTAGCACATTTTTTTTTCTTTTTTGTTGTTGTTAGGATTGAATGTATGTTTTTGTGTTGTTTCCTTTTGTTTGTTTGTTTTATTGTTTTATTGTTTTGGATTGCAAGATGGACTTTGCAGCTATGCAATTGAAGTCCCACCCATTTGTACTCCGTATAATGTTGATGCACATATAAAAGGGGCAGAGCTTTGATTGCAGAGCTGTAGCTGTCATCTTGATTTTTATTTTATTTTTAACACATACACTCTATAGATACCCCTTTGGCTATCGCACAGGAAGAGCCATTCCTGCAAACCAGATTGCCAGGTTTCTAGACGCAAATACAAAACAGATGTTGAGATCCTAGAATGAGTGCAGAGAAGAGCAACAAAAATGATAAAGGGTCCGAGGGCTAAATCATATGTTGAACGGTTAAGGGAACTAGATATATTTAGCCCAATGAAGAGAAGGCTCGGAGGAGACATAATAGCAGTCTTTCAATACTTGAAGTGCTGTCACTCTCCATAGCACCTGAAGGCAAGACAAGAAACAATGGGTGGAAGATGGTCAGAGGGAGATCCAACCTAGAACTAAGCAGGAATTTCCTAACAGGGAGAACAATTAAACAATGGAACAGCCTTCCTCCCAGCACTGGAGGATTTCAAGGAAAGATTAGGCAATCATTTGTCCAGGATGTTATAACAACTCCTGTCTTGGTCAAGGGGTTGGAATAAAAGACCTCCAAGGTCCCTCCCAGCCCAATGATTCTAAATATATATTAAAAAGAGCCTTTCCTACTGGATGTGAATAGTCGGTAGTTCATAACTACAAGTGGAGGGGGGGTCTCTCCGTTTAATGAGAGTTTTGGACAGATTGGCTGGGTTTATGCAATACATAACCCCTAAATATTTTTCCATTTACTATCCTGCTGTTATAGCTTCCATGATGGGAGTCAGCCAATTATAAACATCTTTGGCTGTTGATAGTAATTATAACAACTAATTCCGCTTGCAGAATTATCATTAAGTGGGATGTTGCCTTTTGCATGTGCATTAGGCATATTTTCATCAGCACATCTCTATTAAGTGGATAGAAGCACCATTTTTAATTGTTGCCTGAACACATCCTAGCCCACCTAACCTGAAAGAGGCAGGCAAACTCTGCTAGGAGAGAATGTCATGTTTAAACCCCTAATGACACATCAGGCTCAGCACAGTTTTTATAGCTGGCATTCCAAACTTATTAAATGTTTTTTGCTAGGGTTTTTTTTTTTTAGGAAGCACGAGTAGAAATTAGATGAGCTTAATATTATCATATTAAATCAAGGGTGTGTGTGTGGGGGGTGAATCATAGAATTTGCCTGCTTTTTATAATAGCCGAATTTAATGAATACAGATTAAGGGAGAAAAAGCATATGCACAAGTTATTTTAAATTGACATCTTGTGTTCATATTTTTTCCCCCAGAAACCAACAAGTTCCCTAATTGCCTGTTTTACAAAGAGCTTAGAATTCAATTCCCCAAATTCTTAGGTACCTTGGAAGATTACTTTAGTAAATCTAATCAATGTCACCCATAGTTCTGGAGAATGCATAATAATATGGAGTTGAATTATAAATTATAAATACCTCAAGTAATTTCTTTTTTTGTTTGGGCATCGGTTACACTAATTGCCAGTTATTTATTGATCTATCTATCAAAATGTTTAAACTACCCAAAAGTTAAAGTTTTCTGGGCAGTTTGTAGTGAGACACACTAAAAAAAAATACAAATCAAAGATATAGAAATGCAAAATAAAAATAGCCACACAAAGGAGGCAGCTGCAAGTCATTCAAAGCTTTCAAGGATGTGAATAAACAAATGCAATTAAATATAATTAAAACCCAGCTTAAAAATTGGGAAAATAGAACAATCTCTACTTGATACTAAAATAATGGTAGCATGGCCTCAAGCTGAGTCTGTCTGGGAAAGGAATTCTCTAAATGGATTACCTTAATAGAAAAAGCTCTCTTACTTATAGAGACCTTGCCTTTGGTGCAATGATCTGGAGGAAGGCCTCATTAGAATATTTTAGGTACATATAAGAGAAATAGGTACATATAAGAGAAACAGTTCCATCGGACAACATGATCCTAAGACATCTAGGCCTTTAAAGTTGCAGCCAGCATTTTGAATTGGATGCAGAAACGGATGGACAGCCAGTGTAGATGGTGAAGAATTAACATACAAAGAATGTTCATATCAACCAATCCCAGTAAGTAGTCTAGCTACTCTATTTTGAGCCAATGGACCATTTTCAAGGGAGCCCCATAGACAACATATTGCAGTAATCCATGTGAGAAGTTACCAGAGTGTGAAAATTGTTACAAGGCAGTCTTGGTCCAGGGAAGGTCACACTTGATAAATCAGCTGAAGCTGATCTGAAGCCACCTGGGATGTCTAGTAATAGAGATGGATCTAGAATATCCATAAACCATCAACCTGCTCTTTTAAGATAAAGATGGACCCTTCCAAGGCAAGCAGGACATCACCCAACTGGACATATGCGTCACCCGTAAGATTGTAGTCCATCTTATCTGGATTGTAACTCAGTGTATTGGCCCGTATCCAGCCCATTACCCTTTACAAGTATTGGTTCAGAATACCTAACATGTGTTAGGTAAAAAGGAGAGGTAGAGCTGGGTGTCTTCGAGATATTGATGACACCTTACCTCACATCCCGAGAAGACCTATCTCAGTGGTTTTCATGTACATTTTAAATGCCTGAGAGATAAAATAAAATCTTGAGGGATTCCATACCCAACCAACTAGAGGTACTTCTCTAGCACCACCTTCTGGAAATGGCCATAAGAGTAAAACTGCCATAAAATAGTATCCTATAGTGCAGAGGTCTCCAACCTTGGCCACTTTATGACTTGTAGACTCCAACTCCCAGAATTCCTCAGCCAACATGGCTGGCTAAGGAATTCTGGGAATTGAAGTCCACAAGATATAAGGTGACCAAGGTTGGGGACCTCTGCTATAATGGTACTCTACCTCATTCTCCCCCATAGTTCACTATTTAAGTAATAAAAGATGGGGTGGGGGGGAGAAGGAAGCTAATTGTGTGAAGGGATAGCCATTGGGGATCTAATACAGGTAGTCCTCAACTTACAACCACAACGGAGCCCAAAATTACTGTTGCTAAGTGAGACAGTTAAGTGAGTTTTGCCCCATTTTACAACCTTTCTTTCCTCAGTTGTTAAGTGAATCACTGCAGCTGTTAAGTTAGTCACTAAGTGAATTTGGCTTCCCCATTGACTTTGCTTGTCAGAGGGCCACAAAAGGAGATCACATGATTCCAGGACACTGTAACCATCATAAATACGAACCACTTGCCAAGAATTCAAATTTTGATCGCGTGACCATGGGATGCTGCAATAGTCATAAGTATGAAAAACGGTCATAAGATATTTTTTTCAGTGACATTGTAACTTCAAACGGTCACTAAATGAACTGTTGTAAGTTGGGGATTATCTATAATGATCCAACGTTGAGTACAGGTTACCCATGCCTAACATAGAAGAGAAAACTGAAGAGAATTTTACTCCTTTTCCATCATTTACTCTTCCCTCAGCCTTATATTCTACTGCCCATGAAGTAATCAAAAATAATTTCCAAAAATAATTCCCGAATTACAGGGTATGGTCATTTATTGAAGCAGACA
>NW_015387836.1:0-14105 GCF_001527695.2 Protobothrops mucrosquamatus | reverse complement strand
CTTATGACCATTCTCCACTCTTACAACCATTGCAGCATCCCCATGGTCCCATGATCAAAATTCAGATGCTTGGCAACTGATTCATATTTATGACAGTGTCCCAAGGCCATGTGATCATCTTTTTTGACCTTCTGGCAAACAAAATCAATGGGGAAGCCAGATTCACTTGACAACCATGTTACTAACTTAACAACTGCAGTGATTAGCCCAGTGGTAGGCAACCTTGGCTCTTTTATGACTCGTGGACTTCAACTCCCAGAATTCCTGAGCCAGGAGTCCAGGAGTCATAAAAGAGCCAAGGTTGCCTACCCCTGGATTAGCCACTGTGGCAAGAAAGGTCGTAATATGGGGCAAAGTTTGCTTAACAAGTGTCTCACTTAGCAACAGAAATTTTAGGCTCAATTGTGGTCATAAGTCGAGGACTCCCTGTATTTGAATTTTCAGAAAGAGAGAGAAAATAAAAATGAAGAGAACAGTATGGATTTCTAGTTTATAGGGAAAGTCTTTTATATTACTGTACCATATCCAATCCTTCCTAAAAATTGCTGTGCAATTGATGCTTTTCCCCAAGAGAATTTGTTTGGTAGGGACACCATGGGCACATCATGGTCATATTGTATTCATGACCTCCACTTCTATACAAATATTGGAGCCATTAAAAAGAAAGATGGCCCAGTGGGACAAGATTTATCACCAGAGTTCACTTGCTGCCATAAAGAATGTCCTCTATTAATGACAACAGCTGTTGACTTAATAACCCAAGGAAAGAGCATTACATTCTTTCATGTTTCCCACAAACAGATGGGAAAGCATTGCAGGAGTGTTAAAACATATGGGAGAAGCACGCTGAAATCCATCAGCCTCCCTGGAGCAGTTAAGAATCTTAATATCATCCCTGGCAGCTTGGTATTAGTAAGTTTATTCTCAGTTTCACTTGGAGTATTTCTATTGTTGAAAGCACTCAGCAGAGGAAAGGGGAAATTTTTTTTCATAATTCAGTAAAACTTAGGAAGACTTAAACCAGGGGTGGGGAACCTTGCCTCTTTTATGACTTGTAGACTTCAACTCCCAGAATTCCTGAGCCAGCCATTTTGAATTGGATTCAGGAATTCTGGGAGTTGAAGTCCACAAGTCATAAAAGAGCCAAGGTTCCCCACCCCTGACTTAAACTGTCAGCCCTTCAAGGTAGATCAAACTAAGAATCCAATGTCATGTAGGCAATAGTGGGATTCAAATATATGAACAACCGGTTCCCTGTGTGGATGCTGTTTCGGGAAGTCCATTCTGGGCCTGGGCAACAAAAAATTAGCTACCGGTTCTGCCGAAGTGGTGTGAACTAGCTGAATCCCACTACTGTATATAGGTCACTACTACCACTTTCATTGTAAAGCTACAGTAAAGTAACAGATTCTTGCAACTGTGGAGTCTTTGGTGTTGTTTGAGCTTCATTGTTTGCTTGCAGGCATTTCATTACCTAACTAGATAGCATCATCAGTGCAGGAGAGTGTGAGATTTGCTCTCTGTTTATATACAGTAGTTTGCTCTGCCAATGCAGTTGGATGTGGTTTTCTCCTTGGTATATGTCCATGGAGATTCTCAGTCATCCAGGTCATAGTTCTCTCCAAGATGCTTTTTTTTTTCCAGAAAAGGCAAATGGACTGTTTTTTCCTTGAGGAAGAAAAGGATGTTTCACTTCTCATTCAAGAAGCTTCATCAGTTGTGACTGGATTGTGGGGGGATGGAAGGAACTTCAGCTTGACGTTGAAGAACTTCTCCTCAGTAGTTCCTTGATTAGGGTATTGTTTACTGCTGGTTTGTTTGTCTGGTGTCAGTCCCTGGGTATTGGCTGCTGTAGAGGTTCTGAACTTTTTCTTATCTTCTTAGCTTTTTTATTGTCTCTTTTGAATGGTACATAAAAATAGTTTTTCCTCTATGTGTGGATTGATGGCTGATTTGTGTGAATGCCAAGCTTCCAGGAATTTCCTAGCATTTTTGGATTTAGCTTGGTCTAGGATGCTCATCGTTTCCCAGTTGAAACTATGGCTGGTATTGTCCAATGTTGTGAGATTAAAGAGTTTTCTGACAACTGGTTGGTGTTCATAGAAGCACTCTAATACTTTTCTGCCTGTCTGTCCTACAAAGTAGTTGTCACAGTTCTTACCCTGTGTGTTGTGGATGACTCCTGATTCTTTTTCTGGGGTTACTGGGTCTCTTAATTTATGTAAGATGAATCAATTAATCAGAATAGAACTGGAGTGGGCATCGGAGGTCTTCTAGTCCAACCCTCTGCTCAAACAAGAGACCATATACCATTTCAGACAAGTGACTTTCCAGTCTCTTCTTAAAAATCTCCAGTGATGAAGCACCACAATTCTGACAGCAAGCTGTTCCACTGGTTAATTGTCCTCACTGTTAGGAAGTTTCTCCTTAATTAGTTTCCATCCATTGTTTCTTTTCCTGCCCTCTGGTGCTTTGGGAAATAAGTTGACCCCCTCCTCTATGTGGTATATTCCATTATGTGGAATACTGCTATCATGTCCCCCCTAGTCCTTCTTTTCTCTAGACTAACAAAACCCAAATCCTGCAACTGTTCTTTATATGTTTTGGTCTCCAGGCCTTTAATCGTCTTAGTTGGTCTTCTTTGCACTTTTTGGATGCTGAGCTTGTCTTCTGGGGTGTTGGCTATTCCTGCCAGCTTATCATCATCTGCAAATTTGATGACTTCCCCTTCTAATCCCTCATCTAAGTCATTTATGAAGATATTGAAGAGTACTGGGCCTAAGATGCAACCTTGTGGTACCCCACTGCTTTCTTCCCTCCATGTAGATATAGTACCATTAAGAACTAATCATTGAGTATGGTTTGTCAGGCAGTTACAAATCCATCTGGTGATTATGCTGTCCATCCCATATTTTCTCAGCTTACCAAGAAATAGGTTGCAGTCTACTTTGTCGAATGCCTTGCTGAAGTCTAAGTATACTATGTCCAAAGCATTTTGCTGGTCTACTAATTTAGTCACTTTGTCAAAGAATGAAATAAGATTGATTTGGTATGATCTATTTTTAACAACCCATGCTGGCTTTTAGTTATAACTTTATTTGTTTCTAGATGTTTCTAGATGCAGATTTGTTTTTTTAATTATCTTTCCTGGATCTATTCCCCCCCCTTTTTTTTTGAAGATGGGAACCACATCAGCTTTTTTCCAATCCTCAGGTAATTCCCCGGTCTTCCAGGATTTATGAAAGATATGGTGCAATATTTCTGAGATAACATCTGCCAGCTCCTTCAGAACTCTGGGATGTAATCCGTCAGGTCATGGTGATTTATTTTGATCACGCTCTGATAGGTGTTCTCTTACCATTTTCTTGCTTATTTTAATTTTTGTTTCAAGTCTGTCTTTTACACTTAGATTTTTGGTAATTGGGCTGTAGTTTCTTTTTTGCATGAAGACTGATGCAAAGAATGAGTTAAGCAGTTAAGATGTTTTGGGGGCGGGCTTTAGTTGATTTGTGTGCTACATGTGTTTGCCATAGCCTGTTGGCTGTTTCTAAGATGTTTTGATGTCAGGCAGTTTTTGATAAAGTTGTGTGGATATCCATTTTGTTGGAAGATGTATAGTCAGTCAATTTTCTTTTTTTCTGGCATTCTGGGTTGCTGCAATGCATTAATACTTGTCTGAATAGTATTTTTTATACAGCTCCTCTTGTGGGAGGTTCGGCTGTTACTTTGGTAATGGAACATTTGGTTTGTGTGGGTTGCTTTCCGATAGACTTGTATTTCTAATTTGCTGTTGTTTCCTCTGCTGATGTATTGGCATGTGAAAATGACCTTGAGCAACTGAGCCCCAGAGATGCTGCCTAGGGAACTGTCAGATAAGAGACAGCATAGCCTGCAGTTGGTTAGTGAGTGGATCAAGAAGCTCAGAAGGGACCCTCCTTAATTTCTTAGGTGTAAAGGAGATGGGAGAATTGTATTTTCAGACTTGTAAGATTCTGTTAATGTAAGCTTACAATAAAGTAGAATAAGTTAATCTGGTTTTCTATCTGGTCTACCTGGTAAGAATGGTCAGTGATGACTGGGGATGAAAGTAGCTGGATGTAGATATAGATAGAGATAGAGATAGAGATAGAGATAGAGATAGAGATAGAGATAGAGATAGAGATAGAGATAGAGATAGAGATAGAGATAGAGATAGAGATAGAGATAGAGATAGAGATAGAGATAGAGATAGAGATAGAGATAGACAATGCCTTTTTTTCTATAAAAAAAAAGGTGCCGGAACTCACACATGTCATACAACCCGTCTTGCTTACCTTACAAGGTTCCATCCCAAAAAGGTGCCGGAACTCCGTTCTGAACGTTCTATGAGAAAAAAAACCCCGGATATAGATATAGATATAGATATAGATATAGATATAGATAGAGATAGAGATAGAGATAGAGATAGAGATAGAGATAGATATAGATATAGATAGAGATATAGATATAGATATAGATATAGATATAGATATAGATATAGACAGTGGTGAGATTCAGCTGGTTTGTACCACTTCGGCAGAATTGGTAGCTAATTTTTTGTTGCACAGGCCCAGAATGGACTTCCAGAAGCAGCATCCACACGGAGAACCAGTTGTTCACATATTTGAATCCTAGCACTGGATATGGATATGGATGTGGATATGGATATGGATATGGATATGGATATGGATATACTTTATTCTCTGACTGAGTCTCAGCTGCATGCCATATACTTTGTGCTGAACAATAGGAAGCATATCCAAGCTAAGTAACCTGCTCTAGTTTTGATTCAATGGGCAGTCTTATAATGTTGACACTCCCTTCATTTTTTTCCCCTTCAGGAAAAAAGAAGTGATGGAATGAACATTCTTTCTTTTGATGGATGACTCGCTGTCATTTTCTTCCCCATAATCTCTTTCTTTTTTTAATCAGATGTAGGCCCAAATCTTCTAATGGACGCATTGAAGGCTGACAGCCAAACCTACAAGAGCATACTTTATACCAATATGTGGTAATGAGTGGAATAATGAATGGGTTCCCAGATTCTGTCAGACATACACACAAGCTTAGAACAATGCAACCTGCACAAGGCAAAAACTACATAATTGGCCATGAGCCTTGATTAATTACTCTGAGGCAATAACTTTTCATGTTATTGACATTTTTTTTTCCAGCAGCTATTTCTTTTTTCTTTTTTTTACATTCCTTAATTACAACAAAAAGAAGGGAGACATATTTGAATTATAGATCCTGAGATGGAGTGCCCTGGATTGTAAAGGAGAACAACAATCTGTCTTGGAGTAAATAAAGGCTGCCTTCTTTTCTGCAACACCGATCAACAAGCAGAAGCTTAGAAAAGGTGATTCTGCTTGGCAAGGTGATAGAAGGAGGGGAAGGTGGATTGAATCAAAAAGTGTAAAGGGTTTTACACTTACGAAGACCCACTAATTGTTACTAGGGACAGATTGAAACTGTGAGTTTCTATCCAAGCAGTCACCAGGACTGTTCCGTAACTACCTTAAATTGATTAAGTAACGAAAGTTCAAAGAACTTGCAGGCTATCTAGGTACAAATGTAAGTACAAGACACTTCGTGGGCTCTCTTCTGAAAAGAATATTCCTGACGTATATTTTAACTTTCCTAGAACTGACAATACAGGACCCGACACTAACTGTGTCGTCCACGTCCTTCGACGTCTCTCTGGCGGGCAGACCATGTGGCTGCCTGGGCCAGACAGGCTGCCTCCAGCCTATTGCACGTGCGCAAGGTGGGACAGATATGTTACATTGATTGGTTGATGCTGCTCCCTGTAAGGGGGTATAAAAGGGATCTGCGCCATTTTGTGTCGTTCTGTTGAAGATTGAATAAAGAAGCAACTGTTGTTACTCCTGTCTCGTCTCAATGCCTTACCAATGCTCAGAACACATCATTTACCATTTTGGTTTATATCTTCATCAGGACTGAGGATGCCAGTGCCTTGAAATATAAGGGAGAACTAAATGACTTAGTTCTCCCTACTCTGCATTTTCATCTGATACCAATAAAAGAGAATGTTTCTTAGAAGACCTTTTGCTTCTCACCTAAGAAGCTTCTTCAGCTCTGACTGGATGGTGGGGAATGGAAGGGTTTTTGTTTGTTCAGGATTGAATTGTGGAGCTCTTGGTGCTCCCTCGTCTTGGTTGTTTTCTTGCAGACATTTCATTGCCAAACCAGATAGCATCATCAGTACTAACTTGTATCTGACACTGATGGGAAGGGCCTGTTTTGTAGGTATTCATACAGAAAAAAATAGTTGTTCCTTGGCTGAGGTTTGTCTACACAATTCCCCCCCCCTCCATTTGCATGCTGTCTGAAGCATTTGACACCCATATTAAGGACTACAGGGTTGTTAGAGAGAGTTTATGTGGTACCAATAGAAGAGAATATTTGTAGCTCAGGATTGAACTGTGGGGTCCAAGCACTGATGATGTTACCTAGTTGGGTAATGAAATGTCTGCAAGAAAACAATCAAACTCAAAGAGTACTAAGAACTTCTAGGTTGCTTGTCTCTTTTCTGTAAATTAAAATGTGTTTTAATTTACAGAAAAGAGACAAGCAACCTAGAACTAAGGAGAAATTTCTTGACAGTTAGAATAATTAATCAGTGGAACAACCTGCCTCCAGAAGTTGTGAATGCTCCAACACTGGAAGTTTTTAAGAAGATACTGGACAGCCATTTGTCTGAAATGGTATAGGGTTTCCTGTCTGAGCTGGGGATTGGACTATATGACTTCCAAAGTCCCTTCCAACATTACTACTACTACTACTACTACTACTACTACTACTACTACTACTACTACTACTACTACCATTATGATTATGATTATGATTATTACTGGGGGGGAAACCTCTCTTTAGATTAATCCAGTTTGTAAGTACAAGTAGTCCTTGACTTACAACCACAATTGAGCCTAAAATGTCTGTTGCTAAGTGAAACATTTAAGGAAGTTTTGCCCCATTTTATGACTTTTCTTGCCACAGTTTTTAAATGAACCCCTGCAGTTGTTAACTTAGTAACATGGTTGTTAAGTGAATCTGGCTTCCCCATTGACTTTGCTTCACAAAAGTTTGCAAAAGGGGATCACGTGACCCCAGAACATTGCAACCGTCATAAGTATGAGTCAGTTGAATTTTTGATCTTGTGATGATGGGGATGCTGCAATGGTCCTAAGTATGAAAAATGATCCTAAATCACTTTTTTTCCAGTACTGTTGTAACTTTGAACGGTCACTAAACGAGCTGTTGCAAGTCAAGGGCTACCTGTAGGGATGAATACATTTGTCAGTTTAGTCAGAAAATTTCTTCCCCCGTCTTCCTCTAGACTCCAAACTATGAGAGGCAATTCGGAAATAAACCTCCGTTTGGTTATCAATGATAGACACTTGCAGATACAGAACTTGTATTATACACATTAGAAAACTACAATGTTACATTACTTTTTGACATAATCGCCGCTCAAATTGAGGCACTTGTCATAACATCTTACAAGGTTTGAAATTCCTTAGTAGTAGCTTCAAAAGTTCTTGGGTGCGTCCAGTGGTGGGATTCAAATATGTGAATAAACGGTTCTCTGTGTGGATGCTGCTTCCAGAAGTCCATTCTGGACCTGGGCAACAAAAAATTAGCTACCGGTTCTGCCAAAGTGGTGTGAACTGGCTGAATCCCACCACTGGGTGTGTCTAGTGGTATCCCGGTGAGCATTATCATGAACCAACACGACATTGGAAGTGGTGCCATAGAAAATCCCACCAAATTTGAAGATGCCAAAGGACTACTGCTAGTGAAGTTCATGGAGCATGGTTCAACCATCAATTCAGACCTCTACTGTGAAATGTTATGAAAACTCAGACTAGCTATCCATAACAAGCGTCGGGGCATGCTGACTTCCGGTGTGGTGTTGGTTCACAATAATGCTTACCTGCACACTGCTAGATGCATCCAAGAACTTTTGAAGCAATTCCGTTGGGATGTTTTGGATCACCACCACCCCCATAGTCCAGATTTGGTGCCGAGCAACTACTACTAAGGAATTTCAAACCTTGTAAGACGTTATGACAAGTGCCTCAATTTGTATGGCGATTATGTCAAAAAGTAATGTAATGTTGTCATTTTTTAATATGTATAATCAAAGATGTGTATGTGCGAGTGTCTGTCATTGATAACCAAATGGAGGTTTATTTCCGAATTGCCCTCGTATTTCTCCTTTCCTCTTCATTGTAAAGAATAATATTCAAACCCTGAGCTGCAGGCAAGGCAAACCATCCTTCTATGCCTCTTAGGACCCACAATATGCTGCTGCTTTTGATTCCAAACTGTGCCAACGTTTGCAAACTGTGAAAATATTCAGAGCTTCATTAAACATCTTTTAAAGTATGTAAATGCATGTTTTAAAGCCTAGGAGTCCAGGCATGTTTGCAAATGAAAAATGCAATCAATCATTAATATTGAAATAAAATCATATTTTGGTTGAATATCTCATAAACATCTTTCCTTCTCTGAACTTCATGAGCAACATTAAAAGCCTTCTGGCTCATAAGGTTGAATCTTTTATTCCCTTTCAGCTTTTCATAATTTTTCAGTCAGCTACTAGCCTAAAAGTAAACACAAGGGCTGTGTAATGTTTCACAGGGGCTTCAGCAACATTTTGAGTGCAGCAATGCCAAACTTTCATAGTTAGAAAGCTCATTCTAATATTCAGTTGAAATCTGTGTTTTTGTAACTTTAATCTTTTCTCCTATCTGCCTTGTCCTCTGGAAATGTTGTTTAATGTATATTCATTTGCAAAAAAAATACTGTCTCTAATACAATTTATGTATATTATTTTTCAGGAATGTACATCTTTATACATGCCCATTTTCCTAATGTACATGTTGGACCCTCAAAGGCAGGAAATGTATTTAAAGTATTAAATGTCACATTTGAACATTGCTTCGGTAGCAAAAAAAAAAATAGGATCTTTGAAATGTTCCTGCACCCTTTGGCAAACTTTGGTCATGTCTCTGTCTAGATTTTGTTTATATTAGCTTGATTACTGTTCTGCCCCATATTTCCTAGCACTAACATCTGGGGGGGGGGGTCAAAGCATGCAACATGTCCGTCCTGGCAGTATAATCAAAGCACCACCCTTTTGTCTGACATCAATTCATGTACAAAATGAACAGGGTATGGATCATGCTGCTACAACCACCATATTGATGGTTTGGCCTACAGCCAGTTTGGTCTCATGGTTAAGGCAGCAAGTAGAAACCAAGAGATTATGACTTTAGTCCCACCTTAGGTATGAAAGTCAGCTGGGTGACTTTGGCCCAATCACCAGGAGACTGTGAGTTCTAGTCCTGCCTTAGGCCAGAAAGCCACCTGAGGGGCTTTGGGTCAGTCCCTCTTTCCCAGCCCAACCCACTTCACAGGGTTGTTGTTGTGGAGAAAATAGTAGGAGGAAAGAGTATTAGGTATGTTTGCTGACTTGAGTTATTTCTAAAAATATTAAAGGTGAGATATAAATAAATAAGTAAAAAATAAAAAAAAATCCTATTTTGAGTCCCCACCAGAATTTCTACCTGATTTCAATCAGTATGATACTGTATGGAAGCCAAAGTTGGACTTTGAAGAAGCAGGATAGGAAGCATATTGATCATTTTGAAGGTTGGTGATGGAGAATACTACTTTAGACATGAAGATCAAGAGAAGACGCTGATGCTAGGAACAGTGGAAGAATAGAGAAGAGGATGATTAGCAGCAAGATCAATGGATTCAGTTACAGTGATGAAAGAAGCAAAATCACTTGATGGCACATAATCAATTTTGACAAGTTATAAATCTCTAAACTGGCTTATATAAATAGGTTCTTTTAAAAACAAGCCTCCTGCAGCTGGAGTAAACAAAACAAATATAACTTTCCCCTAGCATGTTAATTTTCTACTTCAAGGGATTTCTTTTTAAATTGTTTAATGTGTGAACAAATATACCTCATTCTAGACCTACTTTGGATACTTTTAACTGTGAATTTGGGCCATTTTTTCTGTTGAATCATGCCCAATTCTCAGAGACTGTCTGGGCAAGTCCCTGAAGTTTTCTTGACAAGGATTTTCAGAAGTGGTTTGCCATTGTCTTCTTCCCAGGGCTGAGAGAAAGTGACTGGCCGAATGCGACTGGCTTTATCCCTAAGGCAGGACTAGAAATCACACCCTCCTGGTTTCTAGCATCATATGTCAACCACGACACCAAGCTGGCTCTCAATTTTGGCCATACTGTATTACAAAACATTTGCAAATATTACAAACGCTACTTGAATTCTAAATATAATTTCCAGAAACTCGAATACTTGATTTCAAAATAACCTTTCCAAATTAAGGAGCTAGAATTACAGCCTAGAATCTCATATTCTTCAAGATGTTAGTAATAAGAGCCATTTTTCTCTCAGAATTTTTAAAAAATGTCATATTTCTTACAAAGGACTCACGATCACAAAAGATTCCTTTGAACATAGCCATCCATTTACTTCCCAGGGGTTAAACAGTTGCTCTGAAGCAATCTTTGAAGAGAATGTGAGAGCTATTCAGTAATGGGGTTTTGCCCGGTTTGTATCCATTTGCCTCACAAAGAAAAGTGAAAAGGCCAACTACCATTTTTAAAAGACATTTCCCAAATCCCCCTTTTTAAAAGAGGCTTTAATGTCTTTGAATCCTTTTCTGGAGTTTGTAAAAGAACCCAAGTAAAATAGAGATAGAATTTGAAATGGAAACTTTGCTGCAGCTACAAGTGAGGTTGTGACTCAATAATCAAGGAGATTTGCTTTTAAAAAAACAAAAAAAGTGGGCCAGACATAGGAATTGTGCTTAAAATTGTACCATAAAGAAAAGTGCACCAGTAATACTAAAAAGTCTGGCTGTAATACTTTTGTAAAACTTCAAATTATTATAACCCAATCACTCCTTGACTAGCATTCCTTCAGGTATAAAAAGAAAGATTTTGTCTGATCAGTTTTTCCAACTCTAGGGGGCAGTGTTCATCTCTGTTTCCTAGCCAGCATTGTTCGAAGATGCTTCCATGGTCACGTGGCCAGCATGACTGTTCACAGAACACTATTACCTTCCCACCAAAGTGGTACCTATTTATCTACTTGCATTTGCATGCTTTCAAACTGCTCATTTGGCAGCAGTTGGTACAGGAACGGGAGCTCACCCTGTCATGTGATGCTTGGGTCTCGAACTGTCACCCTTCCAGTCAACAAGCCAGTGTCTTAAACACTAGGCGACCATGCCCCCTTTCCTTCAGATACCTTCTATTACAAATCCTATCATCTTTGACCATCATGATATTGACCAATCATGGTGTATGGGCTAAGTGAGTATTGTGTTCTGAAGTGTTTGGAGTGATCCAAACTGGGAAGATTGACAGATCTTCATTCTACTTTCTGGAAGATCGAAGGCAAGTAGAACCTCAATTAGAGATTGATGAAAGATTGATCATTCTTGGAGGAATGTTCCAAGAACATCTTCCAGAATGTTCCTGAATGTTTTGGAAGAAAGAAGAAGGAAGCAGCTGATAGGGCAGCACTCTTCAAACATGTGAAGGACAAGCCCCCAAAAAGAAGACCAAAGCAGGCTGAGATTTCATATTTCCAGAAAGATCATACATAGAAAAATGCTCAATTCTTCATCCTTGGAGTTCAGGACAAGGAAGAATCAGTTTTAAATTATAGGAAGGCACCTTCTAATTGAATGTTTGGAAGGAAAAGGAATCCTAATTGGAAAGGCAGTTTGACAATAGAATTGATCATCCATCAAGATGGAAGGTTTCAATTCAGCCAATGTTTTCACATGACACCTGGATAACCATTTGTAGAGAAGCTTTAATTTGGATTCTTGCATTGAGCAGAAGATTGGGCTTAATGGCTGGAATCATTCTCTCAGTCTCTATGATTCTTTAAAGGTCCACTTCTCCCCAATCTGTGTTGTACATTCCAGGTTCAACTTCTGGCATCTCCAACAAGATCAGAAAAGATGATTGTCTGAAATTCGGTAGAGCCATCATAAGTCAATGCAAGATAGTTAGAAAATTAACCTGTTCTAACATAAGGCAGATTATGAACAGGAAATGATACAGTCGCTCACCCATTATTTTTAGCTATTGATAAGCTTTCCAGTATGTAGATTGAATACCCAATATGGAGTTTTGAAGAAATCATGCCTGCTTGTTATCCCAAAGGTGATTTTTCATGAGGCAACTGGACTTCCTTTTTTTCTCTTAGAAGACCTTTCACTTCTGATCCAAGAAGCTTCTTCAGCTCTGATTGGATGGTGGGGAATGGAAGGATTTATATTACTTACAGACAGCTGGTCATTTGCATTCTTTTAGCAAGTCGTTGATGCCACCTGGAGACTTATCTGTGTCATCAGGGTCACCTAAGTAGTGCAAATGGGTGTGGAGCCTTCTTGGAACTGTTGAAAGGACTGTGTTCTAGACTGACGACAGATGAGGTCCCTTCTCTCAACAGAGGGGGAAGTCCTTAAATCCTTCCACCATCCAGTCAGAGCTGAAGAAGCTTCTTGGATGAGAAGCAAAACGTCTTTTAAGAGAAAAAAGAAAGTCCAGTTGCCTCGTGAAAAAGCACCTTTGGGACAACCATGACCTGGATGACTGAGAATCTCCATAGACATGCCTGCTTGTTCATTTAAGAAAGCAGTTCAGCTCAAGTAGATGCAATGTATGTAGGACCTCTGTCTTATTTTTAAAAAGCATAAATTTATGTGGACCATTAATGGATAGTTTATTGGTTTATTTTTTAATCCATTCTGCAGAAGAAGAGAGGATGGATACACACACATGCTCATTCCTCTCTTTTTTTGGAAAGGGTTCTCTCTCTCTCTCTCTCTCTCTCTCTCTCTCTCTCTCTCTCTCTCTCTCTCTCTCTCTCTCTCTCTCTCAATAGAAATAGATAGAGAGAGATAGAGAGATAGAGAGATAGAGAGATAGAGAGATATAGAGAGATAGATAGAGAGATAGATAGAGATAGAGATAGAGATAGAGATAGAGATAGAAAGAGAGAGAGAGAGAGAGAGAGAGACACCCACACACATCCAAACACTCACACACTACATTCCTAAATCAATATTAATATTTTTAAGGCAATTCATCTATAATTAATATGCCCCTGAATCAATTACATGTATCATTCTGTCTGAGCCCACACTGGAATAATTTGGTTATATAAACAGATGGTATTCTTGGCCAAAATGAAAGCAAAAATTGGAAATGGCTTTTGCAGAGCTTAAGAATGGCTTCTTATAAAGACTGCTCTCAAGGGCTGGCCATCCCGTTCTTCCTTTCCTGAAACAATTTGGTTTGGTTTGGTTTTGATTGGAGGGGAAAAGCAATTCAAGCTATACCAGCTATGGTAGAACTCTTATGTCATTCCATGAGCTGTATAGCTGAGTTCAGTAAAATATGAACCAGCTAGGGCAGGGGTGGGCATCCTTGGCTCTTTTATGACTCATGGACTTCAACTCCCAGAATTCCTGAGCCAGCCATGCTGAGGGGAAATGGAGAGGTTTCCATGCTGAGCCATGCTGGCTCAGGAATTCTGGGAGTTGAAGTTCACGAGTCATAAAAGAACCAAGGTTGCCTACCCCTGAGCTAGGGGAAATGAAATCAATGACACTTTGGGGTCCAAAATGTCAAGATGGCAGCTGCAAATAAGATCAAAATCTCCCCCTCCTCCTCCCCCTTCCTCTGGGCACAGTAATGGTCAACATTTTGACTTTTCTTTTAACCCCTGTCTCACCAATATGCCAACTTGGCAAGAGAACTGTGTTCAACCTTAATTCATGATTCTTGACTGCCAGCATTCGGTTGACATAACTGGCAGAAACTGGTCAGCTTTTTTTTCTACAAATTTTTATTGTGCAAACCATAAAGAGGAACGTGGGCAGGAAGTCTCTGCAAGGCAAACTCTTAGGATTTTTCACCACCAAGAATCACTTGCTTGAGATGGGCAACTGTAGGAATTAAATAAATAAATAAACTCATCATATTTCCACCATCACAAT
>NW_015387835.1:233566-234735 GCF_001527695.2 Protobothrops mucrosquamatus | reverse complement strand
ATACATGGGAAAATCCCATTGGCGGGAAAACCCACTTAGGGTTAGGGTTAGGTTTCCATAAATTCGTAGAGCGAAATGGACATCACCAATGGAATCGCAGGGCATGACAATGATTAGGAGCGTGCATTACTTTTTAGTCTGCCTTATCTAAATTTCCTGGTGAAATACATGGGAAAAACCCATTGGTGGGAAAACCCACATAGGGTAAGGGTTAGGTTTCCATAAATTCGTAGAGCGAAATGGAAAACACCAATGGATTCGCAGGGCATGGCAATGGTTAGGAGCGTGCATTACTTTTTAGCCTGCCTTATCTAAATTTCCTGGTGAAAGACATGGGAAAATCCCATTAGCGGGAAAACCCACTTAGGGTTAGGGTTAGGTTTCTATAAATTCGTAGAGTGAAATGGACAACACCAATGGAATCGGAGGGCATGACAATGGTTAGGAGCGTGTATTACTTTTTAGCCTGCCTTATCTAAATTTCCTGGTTAAATACATTGGAAAATCCCACTGTCGGGAAAACCCACTTAGGTTTAGGGTTAGGTTTCCGTCTGCTTTATCTAAATTTTCTAATGAAATATATGGGAAAATCCCATTGGCGGGAAAACCCACGTAGAGTTAGGGTTAGGTTTCTGTAAATTCGTAGAGCGAAATGGACATCACCAATGGATTCGCAGGGCATGGCAGTGTTTCGGAGCGTGCATTAATTTTTAGTCTATCTTATCTTAATTTCCTGGTGAAATACATGGGAAAATCCCATTGGCGGGAAAACCCACTTAGAGTTAGGGTTAGGTTTCTGTAAATTCGTAGAGCGAAATGGACATCACCAATGGATTCGCAGGGCATGGCAATGTTTAGGAGCGTGCATTAATTTTTAGTCTGCCTTATCTAAATTTCCTGGTGAAATACATGGGAAAATCCCATTGGCGGGAAAACCCACTTAGGGTTAGGGTTAGGTTTCCATAAATTCGTAGAGCGAAATGGACATCACCAATGGAATCGCAGGGCATGACAATGATTAGGAGCGTGCATTACATTTAGTCTGCCTTATCTAAATTTCCTGGTGAAATACATGGGAAAAACCCATTGGTGGGAAAACCCACTTAGGGTTAGGGTTAGGTTTCTATAAATTCGTAGAGTGAAATGGACATCACCAATGGAATCGCAGG
>NW_015387835.1:228426-229581 GCF_001527695.2 Protobothrops mucrosquamatus | reverse complement strand
AAATTTCCTGGTGAAATACATGGGAAAAACCCATTGGTGGGAAAACCCACTTAGGGTTAGGGTTAGGTTTCCATAAATTCGTAGAGCGAAATGGACAACACCAATGGATTCGCAGGGCATGGCAATGGTTAGGAGCGTGCATTACTTTTTAGCCTGCCTTATCTAAATTTCCTAGTGAAAGACATGGGAAAATCCCATTAGCGGGAAAACCCATTTAGGGTTAGGGTTAGGTTTCTATAAATTCGTAGAGCGAAATGGACATCACCAATGGAATCGCAGGGCATGACAATGGTTAGGAGGGTGTATTACTTTTTAGCCTGCCTTATCTAAATTTCCTGGTTAAGTACATGGGAAAATCCCATTGGCGGGAAAACCCACATAGAGTTAGGGTTAGGTTTCTGTAAATTCGTAGAGCGAAATGGACATCACCAATGGATTCACAGGGCATGGCAATGGTTAGGAGTGTGCATTAATTTTTAGTCTGCCTTATCTAAATTTCCTGGTGAAATACATGGGAAAATCCCATTAGCGGGAAAACCCACTTAAGGTTAGTGTTAGTTTTCCATAAATTCATAGGGCGAAATGGACATCACCAATTGATTCGCAGGGCTTGGCAATGGTTAGGAGTGTGCATTACTTTTTAATCTGCCTTATCTAAATTTCCTGGTGAAATACATGGGAAAATCCCATTGGCAGGAAAACCCACTTAGGGTTAGGGTTAGGTTTCCATAAATTCGTAGAGCGAAATGTACATCACCAATGGATTCGCAGGGCATGACAATGATTAGGAGCGTGCATTACTTTTTAGTCTGCCTTATCTAAATTTCCTGGTGAAATACATGGGAAAATCCTATTGACAGGAAAACCCACTTAGGGTTAGGGTTAGGTTTCCGTAAATTCGTAGAGCGAAATGGACATCACCAATGGATTCGCAGGCCATGGCAATGGTTAGGAGCGTGCATTACTTTTTAGCCTGCCTTATCTAAATTTCCTGGTTAAATACATGGGAAAATCCCATTGTCGGGAAAACCCACTTAGGTTTAGGGTTAGGTTTCCGTCTGCTTTATCTAAATTTCCTAATGAAATATATGGGAAAATCCCATTGGCGGGAAAACCCACGTAGAGTTAGGGTTAGGTGTCTGTAAATTCGTAGAG
>NW_015387835.1:222864-224775 GCF_001527695.2 Protobothrops mucrosquamatus | reverse complement strand
GCTTGGCAATGGTTAGGAGCGTGCATTACTATTTACCCTGCCTTATCTAAATTTCCTGGTGAAATACATGGGAAAATCCTATTGACAGGAAAACCCACTTAGGGTTAGGGTTAGGTTTCCGTAAATTCGTAGAGCGAAATGGACATCACCAATGGATTCGCAGGCCATGGCAATGGTTAGGAGTGTGCATTACTTTTTACCCTGCCTTATCTAAATTTTCTGGTGAAATACATGGGAAAATCCCATTGGCAGGAAAACCCACTAAGGATTAGGGTTAGTTTTCCATAAATTCGTAGAGTGAAATGGACATCACCAATGGATTCACAGGGCATGGCAATGGTTAGGAGCGTGCATTACTTTTTAGTCTGCCTTATCTAAATTTCCTGGTGAAATACATGGGAAAAACCCATTGGTGGGAAAACCCACTTAGGGTTAGGGTTAGGTTTCCGTAAATTCGTAGAGCGAAATGGACAACACCAATGGATTCGCAGGGCATGGCAATGGTTAGGAGCGTGCATTACTTTTTAGCCTGCCTTATCTAAATTTCCTGGTGAAAGACATGGGAAAATCCCATTAGTGGGAAAACCCACTTAGGGTTAGGGTTAGGTTTCTATATATTCGTAGAGTGAAATGGACATCACCAATGGAATCGCAGGGCATGACAATGGTTAGGAGCGTGCATTACTTTTTAGTCTGCCTTATCTAAATTTCCTGGTGAAATACATGGGAAAAAACCATTGGTGGGAAAACCCACTTAGGGTTAGGGTTAGGTTTCCATAAATTCGTAGAGCAAAATGGACATCACCAATGGATTCGCAGGGCTTGGCAATGGTTAGGAGCGTGCATTACTTTTTAACCCTGCCTTTTCTAAATTTCCTGGTGAAATACATGGGAAAATCCCATTGGCGGGAAAACCCACTTAGGGTTATGGTTAGGTTTCCATAAATTCGTAGAGCAAAATGGACATTACCAATGGATTCGCAGGGCATGGCCATGGTTAGGAGCTTGCATTACTTTTTAGCTTCCTTTTCTAAATTTCCTGGTGAAATACATGGGAAAATCCCATTGGCGGGAAAACCCACTTAGGGTTATGGTTAGGTTTCCATAAATTCGTAGAGCAAAATGGACATCACCAATGGATTCGCAGGGCTTGGCAATGGTTAGGAGCGTGCATTACTTTTTAGCCTGCCTTTTCTCAATTTCCTAGTGAAATACATGGGAAAATCCCATTGGCGGGAAAACCCACTTAGGGTTAGGGTTAGGTTTCCATAAATTCGTAGAGCGAAATGGACATCACCAATGGATTCGCAGGGCTTGGCAATGGTTAGGAGCGTGCATTACTTTTTACCCTGCCTTATCTAAATTTCCTTGTGAAATACATGGGAAAATCCCATTGGCAGGAATACCCACTTAGGGTTAGGGTTAGGTTTCCGTAAATTCGTAGAGCGAAATGGACATCACCAATGGATTCACAGGGCATGGCAATGGTTAGGAGCGTGCATTACTTTTTAATCTGTCTTATCTAAATTTCCTGGTGAAATACATGGGAACATCCCATTGGTGGGAAAACCCACTTAGGGTTAGGGTTAGGTTTCCATAAATTCGTAGAGCGAAATGGACAACACCAATGGATTCGCAGGGCATGGCAATGGTTAGGAGCGTGCATTACTTTTTAGCCTGCCTTATCTAAATTTCCTAGTGAAAGACATGGAAAAATCCCATTAGCGGGAAAACCCACTTAGGGTTAGGGTTAGGTTTCTATAAATTCGTAGAGTGAAATGGACATCACCAATGGAATCGCAGGGCATGACAATGGTTAGGAGCGTGTATTACTTTTTAGCCTGCCTTATCTAAATTTCCTGGTTAAATACATGGGAAAATCCCATTGTCGGGAAAACCCACTTAGGTTTA
>NW_015387835.1:218257-219707 GCF_001527695.2 Protobothrops mucrosquamatus | reverse complement strand
GCTTGGCAATGGTTAGGAGCGTGCATTACTTTTTACCCTGCCTTATCTAAATTTCCTGGTGAAATACATGGGAAAATCCTATTGACAGGAAAACCCACTTAGGTTTAGGGTTAGGTTTCCGTAAATTCGTAGAGCGAAATGGACATCACCAATGGAATCGCAGGGCATGACAATGGTTAGGAGCGTGCATTACTTTTTATTTATTTATTTATTTATTTTATTTATTTTATTTGATTTATATCCCGCCCTTCTCCCAACGGGCCTCAGGGCGGCTCACAACATATTAAAAAACATAAATACACTTATAACCCCACCGAAATAAAACCAATTAAAACCAAATATTTAAAGTTGTGGTATTTAAAAATTACTCCTAAAATAAACACGGTTTAAAATCCTCCCTAGGCCAGGCCCGCTTGCTGAAAAAGCCATTTCTTGAGGGCGCGGCGGAAAGTAAGGAGATCCGGAATCGTCCGGATCTCGGGGGGTAGTTCGTTCCAGAGGGTGGGGGCACCCACAGAGAAGGCCCTCCCCCTGGGGGTCGCCAGCCGACATTGCTTGGCCGACGGCACCCTGAGGAGATTCACTCTGTGGGAGCGTACCGGTCTATGGGAGGGAATCTGTGGCAGAAGGCGGTCTCGGAGATAACCAGGTCCGATGCCATGGAGCGCTTTAAAGGTGGTAACTAACACCTTAAAGCGCACCCAGAAGGCCACTGGCAACCAGTGCAGCTCGCGCAGCAGCGGTGTTACATGGGAGCGACGAGTCCCTCCAAACACCGCCCGCGCGGCCGCATTCTGGACCAGTTGAAGCCTCCGGGTGCTCCTCAAAGGGAGCCCCATGTAGAGCGCGTTACAATAGTCCAGGCGGGAGGTGACGAGAGCATGAGTGACTGTGCGCAAGGCGTCCCGGTCCAGAAAAGGTCGCAACTGGTGAATTAGGCGAACCTGATAAAACGCCCCCCTGGTGACGGCCGACAAATGGTCATCCAATGTCAGCCGTGGATCCAGGAGGACTCCCAAGTTGTGCGCCCTCTCTGAGGGGGCCAAAATTTCACCCCCTATAGTCAGCGATGGAGTCAGCTGACTATGCCGAGGCGCCGGCAACCACAGCAACTCGGTCTTGGAAGGGTTGAGCCTGAGTCTGTTCCTCCCCATCCAGACCCGTACGGCCTCCAGGCAACGGGCCATCACGTCAAGGGCATCGTTGGGGTGGCCTGGGGTGGAAATGTACAGCCTTATCTAAATTTCCTGTTGAAATACATGGGAAAAACCCATTGGTGGGAAAACCCACTTAGGGTTAGGGTTAGGTTTCCATAAATTCGTAGAGCGAAATGGACATCACCAATGGATTCGCAGGGCTTGGCAATGTTTAGGAGCGTGCATTAATTTTTAGTCTGCCTTATCTAAATTTCCTGGTGAAATACATGGGAAAATCCCATTGGCAGGAAAAC
>NW_015387835.1:186261-214721 GCF_001527695.2 Protobothrops mucrosquamatus | reverse complement strand
TGGACAACACCAATGGATTCGCAGGGCATGGCAATGGTTAGGAGCGTGCATTACTTTTTAGCCTGCCTTATCTAAATTTCCTGGTGAAAGACATGGGAAAATCCCATTAGCGGGAAAACCCACTTAGGGTTAGGGTTAGGTTTCCATAAATTCATAGAGCGAAATGGACATCACCAATGGATTCGCAGGGCTTGGCAATTGTTAGGAGCGTGCATTACTTTTTAGCCTGCCTTATCTAAATTTCCTGGTGAAATACATGGGAAAATCCCATTGGCGGGAAATCCCACTTAGGGTTAGGGTTAGGTTTCCATAAATTCGTAGAGCGAAATGGACATCACCAATGGAATCGCAGGGCATGACAATGATTAGGAGCGTGCATTACTTTTTAGTCTGCCTTATCTACATTTCCTGGTGAAATACATGGGAAAAAACCATTGGTGGGAAAACCCACTTAGGGTTAGGGTTAGGTTTCCATAAATTCGTAGAGCGAAATGGACATCACCAATGGATTCGAAGGGCTTGGCAATGGTTAGGAGCGTGCATTACTTTTTACCCTGCCTTATCTAAATTTCCTGGTGAAATACATGGGAAAATCCTATTGACAGGAAAACCCACTTAGGGTTAGGGTTAGGTTTCCGTAAATTCGTAGAGCGAAATGGACATCACCAATGGATTCGCAGGGCATGGCTATGGTTAGGAGTGTGCATTACTTTTTAGCCTGCCTTATCTAAATTTTCTGGTGAAATACATGGGAAAATCCCATTGGCAGGAAAACCCACTAAGGGTTAGGGTTAGGTTTCCATAAATTCGTAGAGTGAAATGGACATCACCAATGGATTCGCAGGGTATGACAATGGTTAGGAGCGTGCATTACTTTTTAGCCTGCCTTATCTAAATTTCCTGGTGAAAGACATGGGAAAATCCCATTAGCGGGAAAACCCACTTAGGGTTAGGGTTAGGTTTCTATATATTCGTAGAGTGAAATGGACATCACCAATGGAATCGCAGGGCATGACAATGGTTAGGAGCGTGCATTACTTTTTAGTCTGCCTTATCTAAATTTCCTGGTGAAATACATGGGAAAAACCCATTGGTGGGAAAACCCACTTAGGGTTAGGGTTAGGTTTCCATAAATTCGTAGAGCGAAATGGACATCACCAATGGATTCGCAGGGCTTGGCAATGGTTAGGAGCGTGCATTAATTTTTAGTCTGCCTTATCTAAATTTCCTGGTGAAATACATGGGAAAATCCCATTGGCAGGAAAACCCACTTAGGGTTAGGTCTCCGTGAATTCATAGAGTGAAGTGGACACCACCAATGGATTTGGAGCACATTAGTTTGTTTAGAAGGGTGTACGCTTTCATGCAAAGATGGGCATGATAAAGGACCAAAGTGGCAGGAACCTAACAGAGGTAGAAGAGATTAAGAAGAGGTGGCAAAATTACACAGAAGAACTATACAAGAACGAGCTTACCATCCCTGATAACCACGATGGGGTGATCACTGATCTCGAGCCAGACATCCTAGAATTTGAAATGAAATGGGTCTTAGGAAAGCTGAGCAACAACCAAGCTAGTGGAGGTGACAGTATTCCAGTTGAGCTATTCAAAATCTTAAAAGACGATGCAGTAAAAGTGTTACACTCAATTTGCCAGCAAATTTGGAAAACTTAATAGTGGCCACAGGATTGGAAAAAGTCAGTTTACATTCCAATTCCAAAGAAAGGCAATGCCAATGAATGTTCAAACTATCACACCATTGCACTCATTTCACATGCAAGTAAAGTTATGCTTAAAATCCTACAAGCTAGACTCCAGCAGTATGTGGATCAAGAACTTCCAGAAGCACAGGAAGGATTTCGAAGAGGCAGAGGAACTAGAGATGAAATTGCCAACATACACTGGATCATGGAGAAAGCTAGTGAGTTCCAGAAAAACATCTACTTCTGCTTCATTGACTATGCTAAAGCCTTTGATTGTGTGGATCACAACAAGTTCTTAAAGAGATGGGAGTATCAGACCATCTTATTTGTCTCTTGAGAAACCTATATGCGGGTCAAGAAGCAACAGTGAGAACTGGACACGGAACCACTGATTGGTTCAAAATTGGGAAAGGAGTCCGGCAAGGCTGTATTCTGTCACCCTGCCTATTTAACTTATATGCAGAGCACATCATGACAAAGGCAGGGCTAGATGAATCAAAAGTTGGAATTAAGATTGCCGGGAGAAATATCAACAACCTAAGATTTGTAGATGATACCATTCTAATTTCAGAAAGTGAAGAGGAACTAAAGAGCCTCTTGATGCGGGTGAAGAAGGAGAGTGCAAAAGTTGGCTTGAAACTCAACATTAAGAAAACCAAGATCCTGGCATCTGGCCCTCTTAATTCCTGGCAAATAGATGGGGAAGAAATAGAGGTAATGACAGATTTTATCTTCCTGGGCTCCAAGATCACCGCAGATGGGGACTGCAGCCAAGAAATTAAAAGACGCTTGCTCCTGGGGAGGAAAGCTATGGCAAATCTAGACAGCATATTAAAAAGCAGAGATATCTCCCTGACAACAAAAGTACGTATAGTCAAGGCCATGGTTTTCCCAGTTGCAATGTATGGCTGTGAAAGTTGGACCATAAGAAAGGCTGAGTGCAAAAGAATTGAGGCCTTTGAACTATGGTGCTGGAGAAGACTCCTGCGAGTCCCCTGGACTGCAAGGCGATCCAACCGGTCAGTCCTAGAGGAGATCAACCCTGACTGCTCTTTAGAAGGCCAGATCCTGAAGTTGAAACTCAAGTACTTTGGCCACCTAATGAGAAGGAAGGACTCACTGGAGAAGAGCCTAATGCTGGGAAAGATTGAGGGCAATAAAAGAAGGGGACGACAGAGAATGAGGTGGCTGGATAGAGTCACTGAAGTAGTAGGCGTGAGCTTAAATGGACTCCAGAAGATGGTAGAGGACAGGAAGGCCTGTAGGAATGTTGTCTATGGGGTTGCGATGGGTTGGACATGACTTCGCAACTAACAACAACACACTTTCTGAGCCTAACCTGTCTACGTTTCCTTGTGAAATACATGGGAGAATCCCATTGAAGGATAAACCCACTTAAGGCTAGGATTACATCTTAGTGAATTGATAGACTGAAATGGAAACCACCAATGGATTCGGAACCCTTGGAAATGGACAGGAGAGTGCATTTCTTTTATGCTTGCTTTATCTATGTTTCCTGGTGAAATACATAGGAAAACTCCCATTGGCGGGAAAATCCACTTAGGGTTAGGGTTAGGTCTCCATGAATTCATAGAGCAGAGGGTTGGATTAGAAGACATCCGAAGTCTCCTTAACTGTTATTCTGTATTCTTGTAAGATCTTGTAAGCTGTAAGGTCAATTGTTACTTTGAACTAGTCTTTTTTTTCTCTCTTATTCCAATTGCATGATCGCTAGCCATGGTCCTGAACCCAAGCCAAAAATGTCAGCCAGGACCAGTAGAAGCTCTTGAACAGAAAGAACTGAATCAGGCATCCTTTATAAGTTCTGACGTGTTTCGTTATCTAATTTGGACATCAGTACCTCCAACTGAGCAGGACAGTAAAGAAGAAAGAACTGAATAAGCAGGTGGTTCAACTAATGGGAGAAATTCAGTTAAGCCAAGGCAAAATGAATTACCCTGTCCCATCCCCTGGGGAAAAACTTTCTGCTCATTTGCATTTCAAATAGACACTGAATAAAACAAAGCAGGTGTGTTATTTGTTGTGAAAGACAACATCCCAGCAGGCAAGTATATACGTCTCTAGATTATGTTACAATTAATTTCATTTAGCATCAAAGTCTCTTTTCCATTCCATTATGCTTCCCAAGATTTTATAAGAAGTACACTTTATTCTTAGAATGTTGTCTGCAGAATTCAGGAGGAAATTGTCGCTCCACTCACATTTAATTGCCATGGAAACGAAGTCATGGCACCAAGCCCAGAAGCAGAGAGGTGACAATATGCAAATAGAAGCCTTCCCCACCCACCCTCCTGCACAAGGGCTGATGTTAGCCTTGTGGAGACAGAAAGAAAATAATACATACCCAGAAAGGAGGGGAAATTGATCTAAAAAGAGGCTTTTCACATTTGAAGTTAAGCAGATCTGTAGCAAAACAGCATTTGCCATAATGGAAACAAAATATTTTCTGACACCTTCAACTCAAAATATATGTTCAAATAATGAGTGAGAGCTACCTGCAGGAGTCTTTGTCTGGGTTTATGCAACACACTAAACTCTGAGTAAAGAAAACACATTTGCTGTGTTCACACAAGATAGCGCACTCAAATAGCAATTAATGAGACAGGAATTCTGGGTTCCATAGCAAAGGTTGCCTGATCTTCCATGTTAGAATGCTGCCTCCTTTTTTTAACTGTGGTGTTCTATCTACTTCATTATACTCCTGTTCTTTCTTTTCCTAGAAGCAATAAAATCAAGATGGGCTACTCCTACCAATATAATTGTGTGAAAGGCATTTGAAAATCATTGCTGGTCCAATAAACACCTTTCAATTCAATATTTCTTTTCATATCTGGTGATGAGCATGAAATTGGAAAGCCTTGCAAATGACTGTCCCCTCACTTTTGAATCTAAAAGCAATTGCAAAGCTAAACTTGTCAATCCCATATTTAAAATAGGAACAGAAGAATTGCTTAGAGCAGGGGTGTCAAACTCAATTTCATTGAGGGCTGCATCAGCATTGCAGTTGCCCTCGGGGGGGGGCAGGTGGGTGTGGTCAGGGTGGGTGCAGCCTACTGGGTGGGCATGGATGGAGTGGGTGTGGCCTACTGGGTGGGCATGGATGGAGTGGGTGTGGCCTACTGGGTGGGCATGGCCAGCTCTACATCGTTTGCATCAAGGGTGCCTGTGGGGGCCTGGGCAGGAGTGGGACAGATATGAGGGTCTCTGGCAAAGGTCTCTGGGGCAAGCGGCAAGGCATGGTCCATTTCTTCCTTTCTCACAAAGTGTGACACCTCCCCAGCATGCCGACACGGCAGGGGCTGGTTCCTCGCTGTTTCCAGATGGCCTTGTGGAGCTAAGACTGAATGCGTTTCAGCATAGATGGCCACCACAAAATTGTACATTGGGTCCCGGCCGGCCTGGGCCAGGGCCAAGGCAGTGGGGGCCATTCCCTCACTGTTTCCAGGATGGCTTCACGGGCCATATAAAACCACGGGCCGCATCCGGCCCCCGGGCCTTGTGTTTGACATGTCTGGCTTAGAGCTTCTGGACAGTATTGGTGTAATCAGTAAACAGGAATGCCATTAAATGTTCAAAGGGACAGCAATAATTATGTCAGCTTCTCCATCACACTTTGCTTAATGTTGGCTTGCTGCCAACTTTCTTTTCCTATCTTGCTTATTTCTACCTGTTTTGGTACCAGGGTATTCTATGGCACTCAAAGGTGTGAAGCTAACAATTTCTGCAGTACTAAACTATCAACTTTTTTCCTTGGTTCAGTGGCTACATCTCTGCATTACTGAAACTGGTGGATGAATGCCTATGTATGCTCATTTGAAGTAAATGGTGCCCTTTTGCTCCCGGTTTTGTCAGGGTTATAAATTACAAAAGAATTATATGGCAGCACAATGTGCTGCATATTACAGAAGTTGAGTCTTGAAATTAGAAAACTGATAGAGAAAGCATGGTGTAGAGAGGAATTTTTAAAAAACACACACACACAAGTCTGCATGACTGAATGCTGCTTCCTTGTGCTGCCTGACCTTAGGAAAAAAGACTGAGCACTGAGAACATGAACTGGAAGTATCTATGGGTAGATAACCTTCTGTTCAACGTTTCCTGCTTGAAGGACAGATTGCTACTAGGATATCAAGCTAGTAGTACCTGCTTGACTTGAAAGAGGGAGTTTGCTGATGCAGAGAACAAACTCATACCATTGCTGCCTATTTGAAATACAAGAGGATGGCTAATGTTACTTTGCTAGAGGTTGGTCTGCTTTGAGACTCCTTCCACTGAAGAAACTCATGGCTGCATTCCTGGAGTCATAAGAGAGGACAAAAAGGACCCACTTGGTCAGTTAATTCCTCAATTCTCTCCCTGTGCAGCCTATAACACTCTCATCACTCTCATCAGTCCCTCTCTTTAGCTCAAATCACTTGCTTGAGAGTTGTACCCTGTCTCCTATGCCATCTTACATGCCCGTTTTTCCAAACAAAGAGTTGAAGTGGGATTGTATATTAATCCACTTCCTGTTTAACTTCTACATCAATATATTGGTCCAAACAACTTCCAGCGATGACTGAGAGAGAAGATCCTGTCTTGCTGTATGCTGATGTTGCAGCCATCCTTTAACTTTCAATTCTAGGTCTAAGAAGGGCCTCTGAATTTTTGGTTCCTATTGTTCTAGGGTAAAAAAAGCTCATGATAAGTTATTCAAAGATCAATGTCCTGATCTTTTCTAAATGTTTAATTTAATACAAGTAGCAGATCAATGGACATAAAATAGAGCAAGTTGAAATATTTAGATATCTGGATGTTGTTCTCCAGGTCTTGTGTTCCTGCTTGCCACAGATTGCAGATAATACAGAATCTTCCCTGAGGTGTGTCACCATGGTTTTCAGTTCTTTTTCCAAAATAACGTTTGCATATCCCTCATTTCATTCATTGTTAGAAATAGAGCAAATGAGAAGCACCACAAACTATGGCAAATGTTCCCTTTGCAGAATAGCAACTCCTTGTTTTCTGTCTGCTTCTAATTTTCTTAACTCTCTAGTCAACTTTAGATGTTGACTCATTATACTCAAACCTATTTGGGGAGAGAAGAGTGTTGAGGACAGTTGTCTCCTTCTCCAAGTTGTTTTGTAAAGATGTTTTGTACTTCTCTGGATCTCAAGGGCTGGTAACAAAGGCTGACAGACAATTGAGATCTTTATTAATATCTACAGAGATCTATCTATCTATCTATCTACCTACCTACCTACCTACCTACCTACCTACCTACCTACCTATCTATCTATCTATCTATCTATCTATCTATCTATCTATCTATCTATCTATCTATCTATCTATCTATCTATCATCTATCTATCTATCTATCTATCTATCTATCTATCTATCTATCTATCTATCTATCTATCTATCTATCATCTCTCTCTCTCTCTCTCTCTCTCTCTCTCTCTCTCTCTGTGTGTGTGTGTGTGTGTGTGTGTATCCATAGTTTCAACTTTTTTTTTTAATCCACAAGAAATGCAATATTGATTGTGGCAGAATGCAAGGAAGGGCATTTAATCCTCTGCCTTCATGATAAAGCCTAAATCTAAATCATATTCTATAAGCCGTAAAGGCAAATAGGATAATTTAAATGCATGATGTGTTAGTGGGAGTTATTCATATGTATTTTCCTTTTAACACACACCAAAAATAAATGAACTCAAGAACTCAGAAACTGACCTCAGATATCAGGCTCACGTTGACTCTTTAGACTGACCACCTTTGTACTGATAATCATTGAAGAGAGTATATTTGTTTCCATTTTTGTTTATGAGCTAGGAACTAACATTTACAAATATACAAATATATTCTTTAAGATCTAGAGTTACTCAAGAATTGGCTCTATTTTACATGTTCCTTCACTGAAAAAGCAGTGCTGCAACAGAAATCAGAAGTAAAGCTGTTAAATAATTTATTCTAGCAAGAACAAATCAGGGTTTCTCTCTCCTGTTTCCATTTAATAGCTTGCCCAGGGCTGACATCCATATACAATTGTTTTCCAGGTCTTAATTACTATAATTTTTATTTTTGTTAACACCCTTTCTTTTCTTGGCCCTTTTCTGCCAGTGTGAAGTGTGCAGATGGCACACATCCAACTGGTTCTATTTATTTCTTCAACAGGAAATTGAACTAAGTTACTCAACAAAATAGATGAAGGAAGAAAAATTCTTCTTCTTCATAGATCACTTGCTAGGATGCTGCAGTTTGTAAAAAGAAGTTTTGGTTTCCATAAGGACAAGACAATGAGTTATGCTTAACATTCTTTCATAATCAGTGCTATTAAATATATTTGTATTTAATTCATTGTGTTTTGCCTGACTGTTGATGAGTCACAGAGTGTTAATAAAAAAGAGTGACTATGATGTTGTAAATAATCATTTGAATCAAAAAAATTTGCTTCCCAGGTTTGAAAAGGAAAAGAAAAATATAAGATCTCCAGTCCCTGATCAAGTTAACATTGAAGTCAACAAAAGTCGTCAAATACTTTCAAGCCTCCACACTTCAGAATTATGAATTCTAAGAATGCGCTCATGATATGTAGGACTTACTACAAAACTTACTACAAAACATTCTAAACCCCAAATGCTTGATTTGACTTTTTTACTGATGGGAAGCAGTTTGGCCTTATTTAGATTAAGTTTTCTTTGGTTCACTTTCATTTAATCCATTATTTACAACATATAACGAACTAGAAATTCAATAGCTTTCCTGAATTGATCTGCAAAGGAGAAAAAAAAATGTTGGCTGTCTTTCAGATATGTGAACAAGTCCTAAGGAAGAGATGGAGGGAGCTAATGGAGTAGGTCTCTCTGGATTGCAGGAGGTGCTTAATCTTGGGTGAGAACAGCCTCTGGAGGAGAGATGTTTGGGTTGGAGATGTAGGGAGGTGGAAAAGGCTACAAATGGATATGAGGTGTGTTGAGCTGCTGATGGAAATGGAAAGATCGGAAAAAGGTGGGATGGAATGGATTTCTCCATCAGTTGGGTTGAGGCATGAAATGTGTAGAGAGAAGGGGAAAATAATCGAAATAATGATAAGCAGGAAGAGTTAATGATAGGAAGCAGGCCATCCTCAAGGAAGGGAAACTGGAAATTTAATTCCAACTCTGCTTCCAGCCTTCTGACCTTGGAAGACAGATAGTGAAGCTTTGATGAGTAATGATCTCCATACTACTGAATGCCATGTCTGCCTGTAATTTCCTCCACAATTTGGATGACAGATGAGGCCCAGTGTGCATCACTAAGACCAAGCCTGGAAAGTAAGGGGATATATTCTTCCTTACAATGATATGCTTGGCATAGATTCCATATTTTTCAACCATAGACTCTTACTTTTTACTTTTAAATTAGATCTTTTCATACTATGTTTAATATTTAGTATCTACAGTATGTGATATAGAGTGTCAGTTTGATGCAATGGTTTAAGGCAGGGGTAGTCAACCTTGGCTCTTTTATGACTCGTGGACTTCAATTCCCAGAATTCCTGAGCCAGCTTAGCTGGCTCAGGAATTCTGGGAGTTGAAGTCCACGAGTCATAAAAGAGCCAAGGTTGACTACCCCTGGTTTAAGGCATGAGGCTGAAAACGGGAGACTGTGAGTTCTAGTCCTGCCACAGGCAGAAAGCCAGCTGGGTGACTTGGGGGCCACTCACCCTTGCTCAATCCTAGGAAGCAGACAATGGCAAGCCACTTCTAAAAAATCTCGCCAAGAATATTACACAGTCTTTTTCATAAAATCTCTAGAAACTAAGAATGACGTGAAGGTATTGTATATCAAATTTTTTTTCTTTTACTGTTCCTTTTTGTTTTATCTGTTATTATCAGTTATTGTTTATTAATTGCGGATTGGGGGGGAGAATTGGGGTACTTTGTATATTCTTTAAGTTAGCAATAACATTGAAAATACTTTTATAAACAACTGAGAATATTGGCAACCCCCCTTTACAAGAAAGAACTATGAAAAGATTCTGAGGGAAAGAAAGTTGAGAAAAGGGATCTCAGGACTGAAAAATCTTCCCTTCAGAAGAAGAGAAGCTGGCTTGGTGAGTTTGGGCTAATCACTCTCTATCAATCCAACCCACCTCACAGGGTTTCCTGTTGTGGGGAAAACAGGAGGGTGGAACATTATGCATGCTTTGAGTTTACAAAGAAAGGTGAAATATAAATAACATAAACAGCAGATAGATGCCAAGAAACAGCCCAATAAGTTCTAAATGTGTTCAGTGTGCTTCTAGTTAGCTAAAAAGCAAAAAACAGCAACAACAAAAAACAGTTTAAAGGAAAAATGGAATGGGAATGACTGGTAAAGGCAGGAATAAAAAATATGCAGGTAATTCTCAGCTTATAGCCATTCGTTCAGCAGTCCTTTGAAGTTACAATGGTAATCTATGGTGGTTAAGGATCAGTCTTTGGAATTCCCTGTACAGCCATAAACCAGGTAGAGAAATCAGCTCAGGTATACTGGACTGGCAATGTCACCCATAACACAACCACAATGACATTAATATGATAAGACCCGTGCAATGATATTATGAAATAGATGCAGCAATTTACATATTCACATTAGATCCTATGCGGCAAGCACCTAAGTCACAGTATTTGCATAATGACATCATAATCCCCACCCCCACTTCCATGCCCCACTGAGGACACCTATGTAAATTGGTCACTTGTAGGCCTAAGAAGGACGGTGCTGGATGAAACTAAAGACCTAATTTCTAATCCAGAATTTTGTGGCCAAAGAAGTCCAAGCAAGACATCAGTACAATAGCATAACTCTTGTTTCCCAGCAACCAGAAAGAAGCCTATTAATACTGAAGGTAATATATAAACACTGTAGAAAATAATTGGGAAAAAGTCAGCATACTACACTTCTTAAACTAGTGGTTATTTCAGCATCTTTGGGCAAAAAAGTTCATAAATTATGTGTCTGGTTCTGGATTCTTCTATTCATATACTCTGGTGTTGATCACCTTTATTGAATGATCCTGAATTAAAGTATTCTGGGAAACCATGCCAAATTCACTATTTACTCTCTCCATAAATTTGTATGTAACTATTATATCCTATTTTTTTCAGGTTGAAAGATAGAATGACGTAAATTTCACAAATACATTACTGTGCATTAACTTCTAATTTTTTTTTACATTTTTTATACTTTTTCATAATGCTTTCTAGAAAAAAAAGCAACAGAATTATATACAGGGTTCTAAAAGTGGGAGTTCAGTGGAAATTCAATGGGTGGCAGTATCATATTTGCTATTTTATTTCCAATCATTTTCTTAATAATCCTTAACAGAGAACTTGTTCTATTTTAGCAGTATGGCAAATTGCACTTACATTTCCAAAAGCTTCCTGCTGTGATCTAAAGATCTATTTCCTGGAAACCTCGTTAGCATATATGTAAAGTTGCTAGAATTCTTTATTTTATTCCAAATACGTATCATTTTGCTCTTGGTGATTTGAAAACTATTAAAAAAATATTATTCAGGCCAATCATACAATGTGAAAAGTTATTTTTTAGAGTGCCTCAGAGTTTATTTGTCAATAAATGTATATTATCTGCAAATGTCACAGCTACTTCACTCTTAAATCCAGATTATTTGGAAATTAGCAAAATCATTTGATCCCAATATAGATCCATCTGGCAGTCCTACCTTTAGACAGGGTGAGATGGTTAACTGAAGTGATGGATAATACTGAGTTGTTCAAAGTGTAACCCAGTCTGGCCTGTACCTTTTAAAACTCATCTGTAGTCATATCGTTATTGTTGCAGCAAGAGTCATCCGCAAGAATTTGTCATTTTAGGTAATGGTGGCCATGAAGATGGAGGAGCACCAAATCCCAGCACTCAGTAATCAAATTTCTTGCTTTCCTTGAAGATCTCAGCCATGTCAGGCTTCAACATTCCTACTGCCCGGCCTTTCTTGATCTAAATTGGGGATAACTGGAGGAAATGAGTTTGTGAAAAGCATTTATTGGCTTCCCCATTTTGCCTCTCTGAATGCTTGGTCAGCAGCTTAGTGCAGGGCTTTTCAACCTTTTCACCCATTGTACCACTTTTAGGATATGGCAGTATCCGAGTACCACCAATCGCCTAGCAAGGTGTCAAAAACTTGATGTCCCCCCCCCAAAAAAGGAAAAAAGTGATAAAGTACAGGAAGTCCTCGACTTACAACAGTTCACTTAGTGACTGTTTGAAGTTACAATGGCACTGAAAAAGTGCCCCCCAAGGCACAGCCGAGCAAGACACCTGCCTACCCGCTCAGCGGCACTCTTCCTCCTGTCTGAGGTTTTCATTGTTGTGAGCATTTCTGTTGAGGATTGGCAGCGGAGGTCAGGTGGGGGGTGTTTGGTTTTTATTCCCCCCATCTGCTGGGTGGTTGCAGCAAGTTTTGGTCACTTCACATGACCCTGGGGCACTGTGACCGTCATAAATATGAATCAGTTGCCAAGCATCTGAATGTAAATCACAAGACCCTGGAGATGCTGCAACATTCCAGCTGATCGGCGCTTCTTCTAGGCTCAGCAGAAGCGCCAGGATCAGTGCTGCTTTCCAGCTGATTGGTGCTTCTTCAGGGCTCAGCAGAAGCACCAGGATCAGCGCCGAGCTCCAGCTAGAGCCTGGTGCTCATCCTGGCACTTCCACTGAGCCCTGACAGCCCCAAAGCGCCGATCAGCTGGAAAGCGGCACTGATCCTGGTGCTTCCGCTGAGCCCTGACAGCCCTGCAGCTCCAGCCATCTCTCACTCAGGCTTGTGCGGTGCTACCACCGGTTCAGCTCATTCCTCTCCCCTGGTACCACTTTTCTAGGACGGTCGCGTACCACCTGCCAAGTGCCAATGTACCACAGGTGGTACCCGTACCACTGGTTGGAAAGCCTTGGCTTAGTGGTATGATGACCAGCAAAGCTATATCTGATATGAAGTTCAGGTACAATGAATGAATGAATGAATGAATGAATGAATGAATGAATAACAGTCCTTCCTAAATCTGAGCACATCCACTCTGCTATTATGTTAACTATCTGTGCATTTCCCCCTCTTTATTCCTTCTCCATTTCTTTTTTCTTTTTCCTTCTGAAAGATCCTTCTAGCTACAAAAAAGATATTTAATCAATGACTCTGGAATGGACATGGAGTTCATAAAGGCAAGGCTTAGTAATGACAGTGGATGTCCTCTTCATTTCTGCCTCTGATGAGAGTTGCAGTGATCAATTCTCCCCCTCCACTTCCTTCTTAAGACAAAAGTAGTGCAAAAAACAATTATCAATTTTAAACTCTTCCATATAGATTAAAATAATAAAGTTGCATAACTCGCAGCTTTTCTTTTGTATTTGCTTCTCAATTCCACCAGCAAAAGAAAGGATTGTGAATTACAGATCTGAGCATTAAGTTAAATTTGACAATAAGAGCAAAGCAACACAATTATGTCCAGCATGACAATATTCTCCAGGAGACCCAGCATATTTCAAAGTTGAAAAAGTTATCTTTAGAAGAAGACAGTTTCCTAGACTCCATGAAACATGTCCTGCAAAAACAAATCTCGTCCAAGCTTTCATTCTTATATTAGAAAGCAAGATAAACACATACCCATTTGTCATCAGCAGTTAAACCTGATAAGAGAAGCATACATGAAAGAAATGGAATTGCTAATCTAGATTTCCTGAAATTTATAGCAAGTGATATTTAGACTACAAAATGTTTGGCAATAAAATATCTTGAGCATAATGCTATTTGCATCGGAGGTAGCATGTATGTTTGTTTTGTAGTTCATGTGATGAAAAAGGAAGGGTGTTACTTGTCCATAATATTACTGAAACTTCCTGATCCATCATCCTGTTTATTTTATTACCCTTGCTAGTAGCAACCACTTGTGGAGTGGGTGCAAGGAAAGCAAATCAGTTTGATACAAGAATATGCTTAGAGGCCATGTCACCGTTTCCTCAATATCTTTAATAAGGCTCTCTCTCCCAGGCCTTACTTTTGTAGAACTTATTTCAGGCAAAAGTTGAACTAAATATGATCTTTCCCTTGTTTTATTTATTGTTAAGCACCAATCTTTGCAATGATGATGACATATGGCTCATACAAATAGCCAACATCCCACAGTGGTGCTTGAGCTTCTCTCTTAATATAAACACCATGTCAGTTTTTACCACATATTTTTATGTCATCAACCTTGCAGTCTCTTCTAGAAAGCCACAGTGAGGAATGAAAAAAAAGTGGAGCCACTATAGGAAAACAGAAAAAAAAGAAACAGTGGAGGACTCAACAGACAACGGGGAAGGAAGACGTCTCTGTACAAGCTAAGGAATAGTTTGGAGCAGAACATCTTCTTCCAGCTCTGTGATTGTATGTATGGATAACGTATATCTGCATCTGTCTGGGCACAAACTGAGAAATGCGGATCAGAAATAATAGTTCTTATCTAAAACATGACCTATTGACATATATCTATGCTTGATTTTCTATCTTTATGGTAACAGTCAATGAACCCTCAGATTGATATTTCCCTTGTTGTTGCTTCTGTACTTATAATGCAAAATATGTATTAGATAACCCAAAAGGATTGTCCTCTGGAATATAGGATCTAAGACTTTGTGCCAAGGAAAATCAGGATGAAATTTCCCCAAACTATAAGACTGGGAAACTCCATTGCCAACCCAGTTGTAATATTGAACATCTCTGACAGAGACACTGCTGTGCAGCAAAGAGGCTAGTACAGTAGCAGCAGTCTCATTTGTTGTCTAGAGCCCAACTTCACCAACAGAATCTCACATTTACTTATTTGTGGAGAAGAAACTTTGAAGGTCCACAAGAACCTCCCAGATGTCAATAAAAATTTCCTACTTGCTGAGATTCAACCATGAGGCACTGAGGTTAAGCTCAGGGGACTAGAAGGAGGAAACAGTACAAGATATTGAATACACCTTCCCTGAGAGTGGCCTGTCCTATTTCCTACCTCTGATACTGCCTGGTGTTACTGCCTGATCAAACTAATCCCTTTTCCAGGAATTATGTGCTTCTTTTTGTCACTGTCACTGATGCTGAGCGAAGACATGGTTGCTTTAAAAAGTTTCAGGTCAGTGATATGATCATGCCCCTAGATCCATCAAAACTGAACCAAGCATAAAACTGATTTAAAACATCCCCAATGGATGACTGTACAGCTTCCGTTTGAATACAAAGGAGACTCTATGACCTCTTGGTTTCACTGCAGAAGTGCACTTATCATTAGGAGGTGTCAGAGGTGAACAACCAGATCCACACATGGAATTTTCAAATTAACTACTTTGTTATGTTCTGCGTATAATATAGGAATCTCCCCACTCTGGCAGACTACTCTTGGCAGCAATTAGATAAGTTTCCAAGGAACCTGGGGAAGGGTTCTTTTGGGGTTGCATAGTGACTCCAGGCTAACTCTGTGTTTGATCCCTCCTCCCCTGCCAGGCCAGGTGCTTCCCAACAGGACGTTTTTCTTAGCATTTTACCAGCTATTAAGATAGAATGGCAACTGAAGCCCAAAAGGATCCCTTAAGTTCAAAATAATCAACTAAGCAGCATTTTCAGCACAGGGTAAGAGGATGATGATGGTCAGACTGGCAACAGAAACATGGTGGCATTGCAGCCTCACAGTGCACCGAGAGTAAGGCAGATGACCTTAACAGAAAGATGCAAGAATCATTTCCTAAGAAAAGAGGAGTGAAACATTATTGAAGTCCTAGGAGCAAGGTAGTATGTAAAAGCAGCTCAGGAAAACGTCTCCTTTATTCAGTGGGTTATGAGAAGGAAGAGAGATACCACACTACCAAACTCGCAGGACTCTGCTATGATAGCCTATCTCAATAAAGTGAAGTTCTAGTCTTGCCATGGAGTTGATTTCTTGTCCTTTCTGCCTAGTGGGACTGACACAGTGCATGTCCTGGTCCCTTTTCATGTGCATCACAATATTCTGTGCACATCCGAATGAGGCGGAGCTTGCCACAAGATGGAGTAAATGCGTCATTTGTTTCAATTAAAGCAATGGGTCCCCATGGCCACCAATGAAAAACTGCTTTTGTTTTTTGTTTGTTTTGTTTTCGATTACTGGGCAGAGATATCTGAGTGATCTGCCTTTCAAATCTTTCAAAAGCCTTTCTTTCTCCAGACTGAATTTTCCCATCAGTCTAGAATGCTTTCACTCAATGGTTTTTGTTCAGACTTCATTTGTACATGTGACTACATTCTTTTACTGAAATATTTTTATTATGCACCATAGTGTCTGATACTCACATAACAGTTGTTCTCTTTCTCTCTGTCTTTTTAGAGCAGTAGTATTAATCTGAAAGTGCTAATTAACTGTGTGTGATTGATTAATTGATTGATTGATTGATTGATTGAGCAAATTTACTGGCTGCCCATCCCATGGAAAGTGACTGTTATTATACTCACAGAAAATGCATTCTTCTCTGGAAATGCCACCAAAGTGAAGTTTTACCACAAATCTTACTGGAAGTATCTTCTGCTTCTGAACTTCAAGGAGCAATGAAAGGAAAAAAAAACCCCTCTCCTCTAAAATACTCTCTAGCTTCCTTTGCTTGTGGTATAAAATAACTAGATGTCTAGTTCAAGTTACCCTGGTTCAAAACTTTCAGAGTATAGGTCTGAGAGAGCTTCTTTTCTGATGTCTTAAGGCTCAGGAGACACACAGATTTAGAAACCGGGAGAGGGTTGTTTGAGCTGTTTATCCTCCTACCCCCCACCCAACCTTGCGTGAACAATTGCAGAGGCAAAGGCACAGAACCAGTTAAAACGTACAAGCAGGCAAGAAGAGACTGCAAATGAGTGATGAGCACATTTCCTGCATGTAAAGACCAGCTGTTTTTCTTTTGAAAAGATTAAGTATACTAATAAAAAAAGCCACACACGGATGGCATGTCTGCAAGCAGTGTTGGCTTTGTCAGCTGATGAAAAGCCACGTACATAAATTAATTTTATGTGCTCTCATCAAGACCATTTAAACAGCAATATTTTACATTTGCACATCTAATCACGAAAGGATGAAGCTGGCAGTTTTATTGTAGTCATGTGCTTAAAGCAACTTAAAAACCCACAATTATTTCCCAGCCCTATGGAGAATTTTTGGACTTTTGACTTTGGGGATTCGTAGGAAATTATTTAAAGAGACAGAAATGCATTAGGGGACTTTAGATCGTTTCTGTTTTGGAAATCAAACCAAAGTATAACAGAAGCTACCAAACCTTTTTTTACTTAGAAGCCTATGATATCTACCAATGTAGGCATTTATCTTAGTTGGAAAAAGTGGAGTTCAGCATTCAGGCTCCAAGTTTGGCAGTGATTACCATCTTCATGTTTTGAACTAGAGCTTGTGCCCCAGGTCCCTGTGTAAATTTGACCCCTGTCTCCCTGCTGAAGATAATATGACAGTGACATTTGGAGGATGCTCACCCTTGCTCTTCTGCCTGTTCTTTTGTTTCCTCCCTCACTTAATAGGTGAGGCATGACGGCAGCCACTGTACTGATCAACATCTACTGCATGCCAGTTGGCTGAATTTGAAAAAACCAATCTCTCGTGTGTTTGCTGATATTCTTGATTTGACTGAACAAAGCTGCCAAAGGTTCACCATTTTGGTAAAAGGCTATGAGAGCATTGTAAGGAAAGTGCCAAAGGACTAGCTAGGAACAGCTTGGTGGAATGGCAATTAGGGCTGATGATGTCAATTCTTTATATTTTTTTCATGCATTTCATCCAGTCTGACAGCAAAACATTTAAGTTGAGGTTTACAGTTTCTGCAATGTGGCTCTAACCCCATTCCTTTCATTTCTCATACTTTTTTATACTACTGAATTAACTATTGCTGATCCTGGTCATTGTGAACCACTTGCCTGACTCTTTGCTATTCTTTAACAGGTGATTCCCTGCTATGCACAACTTGTATTCTTGCCAAGGATGGCGTGACAACATCCCATGAAACATCTGGAAGCTTGATTTCCATATTCCACCCTGGGTGAACTCTATGCTCTCATGTATTCATCTTCCAAATGTGTGACACAGGATATAATTATATGCCTGGGAGTTTGCATTTATTTATTTATTTAAATTTGTATACTGCCCTATCTCCCTTACGGGACTCAGGGCGGTGAACAGGTGATAATAAAAATCACAATAAATATACTCAAATTTCTATTCTAAAATCAGATTAAATAAAGGCCTGCTCTAAAATACCCCATATAAAACCTTTACTAAAACATAATTAAGACTACGCCAGGCCGGCCACACGAAATAGATGGGTTTTCAGGGCTTGGCGAAAAAGGCGCAGGTCCGCAATTGTACGTAGGTCGGGGGGTAGGTCATTCCAGAGGGCAGGAGCTGCCACAGAGAAGGCTCTCCCCCTGGGGGTCGCCAGCCGGCATTGACTGGCCGACGGCACCCTAAGGAGGCCCTCTCTGTGGGAGCAGACTGGTTGAAGGGAGGTATTTGGTAGGAGACGGTCTTGCAAATACCTAGGTCCATTGCCATGGAGCGCTTTAAAGGTTGTTACTAACACCTTGAAGCACACCCGGAAGGCCACAGGCAGCCAGTGCAGCTCGCGCAGGAGAGGTGTTACATGGGAGTATCTAGAGGCCCCCAAAATCCCCCGTGCAGCCGCATTCTGAACTAGCTGGAGCCTCCAGGTGCACCTCAAGGGGAGCCCCATGTAGAGAGCGTTGCAATAGTCCAGGTGGGAAACAACGAGGGCTTGAGTGACCGTGCATAGAGTGGAAGTGTAGGTATTTTGTAGGCTATTTGCATTTGTGCAAAACTGAAATTCAAGAACCCTTTAACGGAAGTTTCAAAGCACATAGTTTTTGGCAGCAGCTCTTGGATTATTTAGCTTGCTTATGACAAGCTACCCTATACTTGGGTATATTCTTTTATGTATGTTGTGACACTTTCTTTATATATTTTGTGTGTGCTTCAGAAAAAGTTACCATTTCGGTGATAATCACACATTACATTTTCATGTACATTGTTAACAGGAGATAATGCATAGCTAATAATGGTTATTGTCAAAACACATTGGAATTCATGAGAAGTAGCAGAGCTGTAAGGGACTCTGAAGAACATCAGCAATTGCTACTAATTTTAAAAAGGACCATTATAATGACTACTTTTATGGTTTTAAAAGAAAAGAAGTTAAACCACGTTTACACCTGCAGGTATAACCACCAGCATTAGAGATACAGGGCTCCTCACTTGTAAAGCCTGAACTATAACTTAATGGTTCTGTAAATTTTATTAGAGGTCTGTGAATTTGAAAAGATGAAAAGACTTTGGTGTTTTTTTTTTGCCCCTTCCATTACTGTTTGAGATTAATGTAGGTGACTGATGTTGGAACGAAGCCCCATCCCAATTAAACAAATCTCCTTCTAAAGCAATAAATATTCACTCAAGCCCAGTTCCAAAACTACAGATAATATCTTATCCTACACTTTGATGTAGATTATGCATCAAGAGCCCCAAATGCAAAGCCTTCCAGGATTCAGAAGAGATGCCTGTGACCTTTAAGAGGTCCTTATGCTGATGACAATATGATAATATTGTATAAAACATCTGGGGATTTATATTTTCTAGATAAAAATAAAAACTTTCCTCAGCCCAAGCAAGGCACGAATATCTTAAAAACAGATGGTTTGAAAGGACAGGAACAACAATGTAATTAGCAATCCTGATTTTCAAGGACATGGATTCATTTTAAACTTAGATTCCCAGAAATGCTATCTAACCAACACATCAACCACTTTTACTAACTAGAAGGTGAAATCAAGACTTACTTCCTAAAGATTAGGAATAGCTAATCTGTTGTCTAAATTTCCAAAATGTTTATTGGTATGTGTGATATGTTTTTGCAGATCTGGTGATTAAATAAAACCCCTTTGGTTTAGTTTCTCAATATAGCCTGTAATAGCCACGATACATGTTCTGTAATTGTCTAGATTCTTTAATAATAAATATTTTTAGTCAGAGTTGTTCTTCATTTAACCTGTTGCTGTTGTTGTTTCTTAGTTCATACCACAAGCAAACATTCAAATATTTCTAAGGAGATTTTGTGTTTAGTCAACCTTTTTTCTGCAAGAGAAATATCCTGAGTTAATTTAAGCGTGATGCAAGAGTTCCATTAAATAGGAAAATCTAGTGGACTTCTTTTACTTATTTTTAAAAAGCCACAGCTATTTATAAGCCTAGCTTGTATCAAAACTTCAGCATCAGGAAAAAGCTTGGCCCTTTCTTTTGCACCCTGTCCTTGAATGAAATGCTCTACACCCCAACAAGCTGCTTCTTATTTGAGTAGGTTTTCCACAGACACATGCAGTTCCCAGAATGACAGTAATACCCACTCACATTTCCCATCCCATATGAAAAGCTCTATTTGAAAATGTATCCTGGATTCTTAGGATTAATCTAGTCCCCTCACCACTCAACTTGACTGGTTTGTTAACATGGACCTCATCATAGCTGGCAGCCAGTCATCAGTGGTGGATTCCTGTGACTTCTTTCTTTCCCTCTCACCCTCCGTAATCAAGCAACTAAATTCTTGGGAGTGGAGGAAAGCCTTCATTTCTCTCCATCTGAATCCAGGCATCAGTTAAGAAGGTGATCTGGGCTTCCATTGTGCCCTCAAACTAAACTACATTTGCTGGTTTCTTAGGGATCTGCAAGAAAATTACTGGGAGGGAGTGGGGAATCTTTTTGCTTTCCTGTCCCTCGCCAAATTGCATGCTTAAAGTTGGAAAAATGTCATGGGGAGAAAGGATTATTATGTCCCCTCCTGATCAGCATAATCACATGCATTGTAAAGTCCACAAATAGGAATACAGTCCAGTTTGTGGATTAATTGGCCCAAAGATTCATAGCAAGTGGCATCACTAATGGAGTAGTAAGGGGAAAAGAACCAGTAGGATGTTGGTTATCAGTATCTTTCATTAAGTTCTTCCCTGAATGTGTCTAGATCTGTATAGCATAAAGAAAACAGTAGCTGGTAGACCTGGATGAATCTCTATGGATTCTGGACATCACCATGCAATAAGTTCATTTTTATTTTGGTTGAGCCAGTATCTTTCTATGGATTTCATCACTGTCTCTTCTTAGCGAGGAGCCCTAAGAAGCCAGAAAAACTCTGAAAGTTGCTCTTACAATACAATCACAAATAAATAAATAAATACATTTCACAACTGGAGAGCAGCACTGATGGAAGCCCATTGTATGTCAATTTCACAGCAAAAAAGAAAAAAAAAACACAAGAAAGCCAGGCAGAGTCCAATTTTTTCTGCTTCTTCCTCTTACACGATACTGAAAGATGAAGGCTCTAAAGAGATCATGCGTAGAGGTTCACATGTGCATACTATCCTTGAGTGCAAACTACAATACAATCACTGGTCAACCAAACCTTCTGTGCAGACGGATAGCTTTCTCAGAGTTTATAGGACAGGAATTCCTTCTCTCAGATCAGAAGAGGTGAAGAATTCTGCACAACACTGAACATGAAATCCATGTAGAAGAGATGGGAAACTACTTCCGTAAACTTGACTCATTCACAGAAGAGTATCAGGCATTTTTTTTAAATCACGGAAAAGCCACTCATGACCAATGAGTGGCATGTGTCTCTCAGTTGTAAAAAGGGCAGTTGAGGAAAAAGAGGGACTCCTTGCTGCTTATTTCATTGATCAACTGCACAGTGTTGAGTTGGCTGGCAGGGAAGGGACTGGCAGTGGGATCCTCACTCTCATCTCATAGGACAAATGTCAAATAATCAGGAGTAAGAGTTTTCTTCTCCAGGTTTAAAGCTGAGTATTACTTTCAAGGCTGAAACACTTTACATTTGAAATCAAATAGTTTACATCTCAGAATTATTAATGTATAGGTAATGAAGGCTTGTTAGAAAAACCACAGTTTTGAAGGTTCTCTTCTGCCTTGAGGTCTTTCCATTAACCAACTTGTACTTCTCAGCTAACGCTTTCTCTGGTGATCCACTGTTTTACTCCACTTCATATTCAGTATCTTCCCTTTTTGACAGCAATGTGGAAGGATTCATGAGCTTGCACAAATCAAGCAGAAAGGTCCAGATCTCTCAATATCCAAAAGAAGAATTCAGTCCCTTCTCATGAAGAAGGGGGAGGGGAGAAAAGGGGATGAAAGGAGAGGAGAGGAAAGGAAAGGAACAATAAAAGACGTATATAAAGGTTTATTTTTTTAAAAGTAGAGAGAAAGATATGAGAAGGAGATAACATTTATACATATAAAAAGAGAGAAGAGCTGCCTTCCAACCATGTCCTTTTTCAGTTTTTCTTTAAAGGAAAGTGGGCAGAAGCCTTTGTCGCTGAAAACTGATGGAAAAATTGATTCTCTAAATGCTGAGTAAAAGTTAATTAAGAAGTTAATAAAAGTTGAGTAATGTTTTTGAAACTATGTGGTACAACTTGGCTCTCTAAAGACTTGGAGGAATAGAAACTAGTTTGAAAATGCATTGTAAACCCATTTTAATAGTGCTTCCCTGTTTATGAGTTCCAGGGCTATTTTCTGTTTTCCTAAATTTGTGATTATCATGGACTGCACTAAGATCTGGTTCCAATCCTAACAATCCACTAGCTAAAAAGCCTGATGTTATGTGTCCTTTTTATTAGTAGACTAAGAATAATATGGGAAAGCATATTCCCAAGCTTTCAGTTCCTTGAGTTTTCCTGTGGGGTTGTAAAAGATTGTTTTAACTCTTGCCCTGCTTCTGAAAACTCATATGATTCAGCTCCATGAAAGCGTTTTCATTATTGCACTTTGAAGGTTCCACCAATCTAATCTCAAGCAGTAAGTTTCACACGATGAATTTGGTTTCTCCTAATTGGGTCCCAGAAAGATTCATTCACTGCAGATTCCTCATGTCTCACAATCTGGAATCTTGGCTTACTCCATCTGCTCATTCCTTTGTCCTTCTTTGAAGGAATGTGTAGTTCTCCCATCCTGATAGAAATATGGCTGAACTTGGACTCATGTCTTCACAAGCTTCTGCAAGTTGCAAAGGGTGATGGGGTACTTTGTCTGTTCAACTTTCAACCATTCCAGGGCACCCAGGAATTTCTGTGGATAGAAGGAAACAATTTTAGTTAGCTTGTGATAGATCAACTCTAGAAAGGTTACATCACAATTGTTAATTATTAGATTCATATCCTACCTTTCTTTTATAGCATTCCACCTTCTCATCTCCTTCCCCCTCCACCCAAATCCTGTGACATTAGGTTGAGTTGAAAGAGATTGACTCAAAGCCCCTTAATGAGCTTCTGCCACTGAAGATAGATTTGAATTTGGGCTTTTCTGCTCTTACTACCACACACAACTTGGCTTTTGAAGATCTTTCTTAAAATTATTCATCATTCTTCACTGTTATATTATGTCAAATTGCTTTTAATATTGTATGCTGCCAAAACATTATGGAATTGGGTTAAAACATATCTCTGCATTCACATCTAAATAACAGTAGAACCCTCAATAATTCAGTGCTAGTAGTTTAGGTCCTTTATTGCAAAGGAGAAAGAAGTCACTTTTATGGAGAAGATCTGCAGGAAATAAAATCACACAATATATAAATCTGTCAACCCTCACTTTTAAATCTTACATCTGCCCTTTCAGGCCAGTAACCTCTGACTTTTCTTTTTCCAGCGTGGAGATTGTAATCTACCTGTTCTATAAATACACAAAGATTCTGTTTCTCTGATTCCTGCCTCACCAGCTATAGTCCTTACAGTATTCACCATTTGTTCTTTTGTTACCATGCTATCATATTTTTTTTCTAACTAAAGTCACTGCTCTTGTTCTTCTTATAATCATATCCAACAACCCCAAATTATCAAGAAAATTTTAAACCTTTTAAAGCAAAATTGCAACTAACTTCAAATGTACTGGATAATGCCCCCCCCAAAGAGATGCATTAAATGTAACAAGTAATAAATGCAGCTCCAAGTATATGTCAAAAGGAATACATATTGGAGCAAAATGGTCTATGTTTACTACTATATTGATGGGATCTAAGTCAGAGGTGACACGCTGTTGACCTCTCCTCTATTAACTTGGAATTGTGCAAGAGAGAACACTGAAAATGTCAATCTAGAATGCAAAAGCAGAAAAGAAGGAAAAACAAAGACACGGGGGAATTCATATTTTTGGAATAAGAATGAAAAAACAATTGGGACTGCCTGCATGCGAGTGACTGTATCTCAATTTATTGTCAAATATATATATATATATAAACGTTTGCCCAGACATCACATTCCTTCAGCTTTAAAGCAATAAGCTGGTGATCATCTTTTTTTCTATTTACTACACCACTTTTGCATTTTATTCACTATATGAGACAGAGCTACACAACCTCTGGATGGAATACAGCTTCCAAAACTTTTTTTTATATGCCCCCTTCCTCTAAAAATTATCAGATTGGAGGAAAAGAGTAAACATATGAAGTGTTTTCGTTAATTATTAAAAGTATTTATACAGTGTTTTTTTAATTTTAAATACTTCAAAGGGATTTATTATTTATTATTATTATTATTTATTAAATTTATATACCGCCCTATCTCCCTTGCGGGACTCAGGGCGATGAACAGGCAATACTAAAAACCATGAATAAATAAATAGTTTCTGTTTTAAAATCGAATTGAATAATAGGCCTGTTCTAAAAACACACCCATACAAAACCCCCCCACTGAAACACAATCCAAACTATGCCAGGCCGGCCGCACGGAATAGATGGGCCTTCAGAGCTCGGCGAAAAAGGCGCAGGTCTGCAACTGTACGTAGGTCAGGGGGTAGGTCATTCCAGAGGGCAGGAGCTGCCACAGAGAAGGCTCTCCCCCTGGGGGTCGCCAGCCGGCATTGTCTGGCCGACGGCACTCTAAGAAGGCCCTCTCTGTGGGAGCGGACTGGTCGAAGGGAGGTGTTTGGTAGGAGGCGGTCTTGCAAATACCTAGGTCCATTGCCATGGAGCGCTTTAAAAGTTGTTACTAACACCTTGAAGCGCACCCGGAAGGCCACCAGCAGCCAGTGCAGCTCACGCAGGAGAGGTGTTACATGGGAGCATCTAGAGGCCCCCAAAATCCCCCGCGCAGCCGCATTCTGAACTAGCTGGAGCCTCCGGGTGCACCTCAAGGGGAGCAGTCCTTGAGTTACAATATTTGTGACTGCATAAGATAAAAAGGATTTTAAAAGATAGAGGAGAAACAAAATAAAAACAATTAATACTAAACGCAGATCTTAAGGAAAGTTAATGACCGAAGAAAAGTCAGTGAAAAAAGATGCCTAAAATAAATTAATGTCAAGCCTTAGCATTTAAAGTACAATATTTATATCTAAATCACATGCAGTTTATTTATCCTGGCCCCTTGGTATGGATAAAGCTATATGCTGGGAAATATGAAGAAAGAACAATTATTGCTTTCCCACTTCAATGAGCTGATATGTCTATCAAGCCGGAAAAAAAATCTGACGAAAGGATTTCATTCAACACATTGAGCAGAAAACTGGTGTTAGGTATTATTCAGATCAAAGAAATTATATGCACAAAAGAAAAGGGAAGGGAAGGGAAGAATTTTTTTAAACACACACAGAAAAGAGCAGCAATCGCTTGCCAAGCAGCTTTTGATGAAGATAAAAATCAAATGCTGGCACGGGATGTTGATTCAGAGTCCTTTGGCTAATCCAGTGCAAGAGGAAGCTTTCATGACTTCTCACTACTCTCACCCTGAAATAATTTAGACATTAAAACAAAAAAGGAGCTCAAGAAACCTGTAATTCACAGGAACTACAGATTATACAATTGTCCTTGCTTCCAAGAAATTAGGTACATTAATGGAAGAGGATATCAAATTCTTTCCGAAACAATAAAAAGCCCTGCCAGTAACAACACTTCCAAACCCTCTTTACTCTTTTTGATTCACTTGTTTCATCAATGCACACACAATAGCATGTAGCTCTTTTCATTTCATGCTTAAAGCTTTTCACAATTTTTTATTGCTCCTAGATTTTTTTTTAAAAAAAATAGTTACCTGCCTACTCCTTTGGGAACCCGAATCTTTTCTGTCAACTAATTCTATCCCATCATTTTAACTCCAAATTCTAGGCATTCTGGCCTAGAATTAGCTCACCCATTCCTACAGTTTTTCATTCAGTTATGTGATCCTAGCCAACATGGCCAGCAACCTTGCCTTTTGCATCCCCAGCAGATAGCTCTTCCTGGATACTAAAATTCAAAAAGTATCTTTGCCTGCCAAAGACTAACGTGGCTCTCTTCTTACAAGTTATCTTAGCTAGGTTTGCTTTCTATCCAATGTGATTATTCACTTCCATCCAAAAACGTGCAATATTAACAAACATTCTGTGGATCACACCATTACATTCTGATTGTCTCTTTCTATCACATATTGTTGTTCATTTTCCAAGTTGCATTATTTTGCCAAGATTTTGATGCAACAGCCTAATTCTTGATTGAGAAGATGAAGATGAACTACTGTACAATGCCTATATGTCGTCCAAATCTTTACTTAAAATAAACAAAGAAAATATTATAATAATTTCTAATCTGTCATTAATAGTAAAAAGACTGGCAAATATATAAGACTGTTTATATCTGATTATACACACACACACAGAGAGAGAGAGACATATGCAAAAAAATGTAAGGACGAAAAAATTCTTCTTAATTTAGATGTAATTAAATGAACAGAAAGAACATCTAAGGATTAGATGAACTTAATAAAAATACTTAAGAAAAATTATTCCTCTTGCATGAAATGAGAGAAAAAAATAATGAGGCTTCACATTAGGCTGCAAATCAGAGGTGCCAAACTCTCTTCTATGAAAATCAATGAGACTCCGCTTTAGAGTATACTGCCTGGATTACACCCAAATAAGCCTTCAAGTTCTTAAAAGAAAATTCTGCCCTCTTGGATCAGGCTGCAAGCCTTGCTGATAGCCCATAATTCAGCAACTCAGAATGGGGTAACACCAATAAGAAGATGCTGTCAAACCTGGCTTCTCTTTTGCAAGTATATGACTCTGGTATCAGCACTGAATCTAGGAGAACCCCAAATTTCAGGCCCATTCTTTCAGAAAGAATGCTACTCCTTATATTACTTACTTTAAATAAGGTGTGTGTAAAACTGTTTTCATATCTTCTGGGGGAAAAAATTGTATCAGCAGTTATATAGAAAGTCCTGGTGGTGCAATGGTTAAAGTGCAGTATTGCAGGCAAACTTTATCCACTGCCAGGAGTTCAATCCTGACCATCCTTCCATCCTTCTGAGATCAGTAAAATGAGGACCCAGATTGCTGGGGGCAATAGGCTGACTCTGTAAACCATTCAGAGAATGCTGTAAAGCACTATGGAGTGGTATATAAGGCTAAGTGTTATTGCTATATAATATTTATTGCGTTTATTGCAAAGCTCACCACAACAGCTACTTTGTCTGCTCACTTTGTACTGCTGGCCTCATTTACACTAATTTACATTAATTCTAATTTCCTTTGGACTAGAAAGTTGGAGTAATCCAAGAATTTCTTTTTAACTACTTTTATCTCAGCCTAATTATAGAGCACATTAGAACTCTGCCAATTGGGGGTCCTAGTATGTCAGAGAAAACATGACCATTTACAGTTCCAAGGGAATGGGAAAAGTTGCTGTTTTATAAATCAGGAAACAATCTGCATCTTGGATTTGGAGAAGGAATTTCCTTTCACCAGCTCTCTCACACTAATAAATTTTAAAGCTTATCTCAAATGTTTAATGAATATAAGATAGTGGAAAATAACAGCTACCATATTTCTCGTTAATGGATTGTTATCAAACGAGAAAGAAGTCATGTGTGACTAAGGATTAAAATATTAATTTTGACATTTGCTGATGGTTAACATTAATTTTACAAGGGCTTATGTCACGATAGAACTGCTGAGCTACAATTTCCAATAGATACTAATATGACTTGCAATGGGGGGATGCCAAGAGTTCTGGTTCAGCAACCTTGAGCTACTCCATTTGTTTGGTTTGCTCTAACAATCATAACTACACTCCTGGAATTTGTCTCTCAAAGACCAGGAATACTTCAAACTCTGGTAAAGTTACAAAGACACGTCAACAGTCAGAGAACCCATAGTCCAAACTATATAAGTTTTTCCATGAAACGCTTCTATTATATTAAGCAATATTCATGAACAGATGGGTGACTATGGACAGTGTCTTGGCTGTAGCTAGGCAGTTATATTGCACAAAACCTTCAGCAAATGTCCACAGGAATATACACATAAGACATAGAACATTGGAATAGCTGTTCCTTAGAAATTTGCTGTGTAAAGTTTAAGGTTGTTTAGTGGGAAGAATAGTCTTGTTACCAATCTAGTGATAGCCCCTCCTAATAAATTCAGGGTTGATGCTTTGCTATACAAGGGTGCCAAACTCTATACTTCTGTGAAAGAAAGAGGCAATAAGGGTGCTTTTCAGGGCTTTTTTTCTCGGAGAAAAGGTGGCGGAACTCAAACCTGGCCACGCCCTCATCAAACCCTAGGACCGCCCCTTTAGAGAACAGGAATGCAAGTAAAATTTGGGAGGGGCTATTTCCGGTGTGGGAGGGGCTATTTCCGGTGCGGCCGGCCCGGAAAAAGGTGCCGGAACGCGGTTCCGCCGCGTTCCGGC
>NW_015387835.1:169577-185628 GCF_001527695.2 Protobothrops mucrosquamatus | reverse complement strand
GGAGAAAAGGTGGCGGAACTCAAACCTGGCCACGCCCTCATCAAACCCTAGGACCGCCCCTTTAGAGAACAGGAATGCAAGTAAAATTTGGGAGGGGCTATTTCCGGTGTGGGAGGGGCTATTTCCGGTGCGGCCGGCCCGGAAAAAGGTGCCGGAACGCGGTTCCGCCGCGTTCCGGCTGAAAAAAAGCCCTGGTGCTTTTAATTGTTGAGAATATTAAAATATATAGAAATTCTGGATCCTCTTCATGTCATGGGAGGTAGTTTAAATAATTTGGAATAAAATTACAATAGAACAGAACAGAACAGAATAGAATAACAGAATTGGAAAGGACCTTGGAGGTCATCTAGTTCAACCCCCTGCTCAGGCAGGAAACCCTATGCCATTTCAGACAAATGGCTGTGCAGTCTCTTCTTAAAAACTTCAAGTGTTGGAGCATTCACCACTTCTGGAGGCAAATTGTTCCACTGATTAATTGTTCTAACTGTCAGGAAATTTCTCTTCTTAGTTCTAGGTTGCTTCTCTCCTTGATTAATAAAATTACAGATGTATATATCAAAGCAGGCTAAGTGGCAAGTTATAATAATTAAATCTTTTTAATTCACATAACTACTTGTGTGAAGGCAGCCCCAATTTCAAACATTTTATCCACATGTGAAATAGATTGGAAGGTTCCAGAGCTGGGTGACAGGAATGAGACAGCAAATAAAAGCAAATAAATAATACGATGAGGTGATAATAGTATTCTTAATAACTTTTAAATAATTACATTCTGTTGGCAGAGCAGCATGGTACAATTGTATTATCTGGGAAAGGTTAGGAGCAAAATAGAATTGATGTAGAATAGCCACATTCTATATCCGGATACATTCTGGGCTTGGAATTGCATCACATTCTTTCTAAAGATAAAATAATGGAGTTTCAGATCTGTAACCCAAAGCACAACCTGGTGAGATAATGCATTAAGGTCAGATTATTAGCCAAGTCCTACGTCATTTTTGGAGCTGGAGAGGAAGAGCACATGCTTATGTGCAGAGTGTGTATGCTCACAACCACTTTAATTGTATCTTTCCTTGTTTTGCTCTAGTTTCATGACTAAAGTATTAATGCACATATATGAATGGAGATTTCAAAGTATGCTTATTAATCCTCTTCTCTTATCTAAGCTAGAATTGCAACTGCATTGTTTTGTTGCAGTGTCAGGAAAAACTGGTAGAACCAATCTAAAGAATAAGTAGATTTTCCTTAAAAACTTATAGGGAATTTTAAAAAAATTCTGTCTTTGACATTTAATCAAATTAAATCGTGGCTGATAAAAATGCTGTGTCGCTTCCCACCTTCCTCCCATTCACAATACAATGGAGGTGAGAGTGAGATTCAAAGCAATTCCTTGAACCAATAACGTCAAGAGGATAAAATGCTGTACTTTCAGCTGATGAGCCTTGTGCTCTGAATATTGTATGTCCTGCTACAGTTGTAGAATGAAGGCTAAATCATTTCTTTCTCTTCCTGTTGTGGTTACCCATCCACTTATTAAGCATCGTCACATTTAATTTTCTTGCAAAATGCTTCCTTTTTGATTCCTGCTAGTAACTTTTTGCTATTGCCTCAGCAGGCAGATGTTAATCCACCTCAGTATTTCCCAAAAAGTGTTGTGCTCTTGAAGCCAACTCAGACAGATTGTGGTGAAACAAAACCCAGAACTGAAGAAGCTTCTTGGATGAGAAGCAAAACGTCTTCAGGGAAAAAACAAGAAAGTCCACTTGCCTTTTAAAAAAGCACCTTTGGGACCCATAACTGCTTGTGGCAAAAGCCAGGTAGCAACTCTGCTTGTTTTTAATCAAAAACAACTTAAATTTGATAGATAAATGAAAACACCATTTTTAACGATGTTATTCCAAATGGAGTAAGAACATATTCTGCAACCATTTGTCCTCTCATAGCTTCTTAATGGGAATTTTTTCCCATTGGTCATCTGATCCAGTTAATCAGGAGAGAGGGGGGGGGGGGGCTTGCTGGCTGTTGCTTCTGGCTGTTGCTCCTTCAACAGATTCTAGTTTGTGCATATTAGAACTGCATATAGTGAGTGAGCTACAGGTTACCACCCACCTGTTATATCTGATGTGGAATAAAAATTTACTTGTGTTTACTACCTCTTTCTGTATATGCACACCTGTGTACACTTGGTACTCAAAATCCCAATCTTATTTGCACTGAAACTAGAGGTCATCTTGCATATTTTAAGAGGACAATTTTTTAAAGAAAGATTTTTGGAAGCCTTAAAGAAATCCTATCTTCCTTCACAGTTTTGCCAACTGAATCGGTCCCTGGAGCTCATGCTCTAAATCCATCTGTAACTCATGGAGCAGAACTAATAATATATTGAACATTGTGTATTCTCACTACCATAAAAAATAGACATCTATTTTACAATTAAATCTGGGAAATGGGTGGCTCAGGAAACTGTCAACGCAAAACAAATATGGGGAATATCATTTATTGAACTTGGTTACATTATTATAACACATGAGTTTATTGCCAATCATGTAAGAAGCATCATAAGTTCCTGTAACTGAAAGTGATTTGTGTTAGGTTGTCCAAATAAGAGTTCCATATTGTTTGATCTCATAGCTTCTTTATGATTATTTGATTATGAGTAACCTATTGTTCATCTCATCAACAGCAAAAAGAAAGGAAAAACATTCAGACTAAATTCCTTTTGAATTAACTTAATTTTGTAAAAGTAGGAGCTGATTCATAATAAATTAAGGGAGGGACCAAAGAATCTGGAGCCAAACCCTCATTCCATCTTAATACCTTAATGATTGGAATGCCAAATTGTTGCTATTTTTATACAAATTCCTGCCATAGGCTTTTCTTGTAGAGTCGCTTTTGTGGATTCTGAGGCCCATCATGATAATGAATCATTATTTATTCATGCATTTATTTATCACATTTCTATATTGTTCAGGTTTTTTCCCTCATCAACCTCTCCTCAAAGACTGATCTGCCTATTTCAGTTGTTCCTCAAGCTGCTTTTGCAGTTGAACGCATCCCAGCAGAATAACTCAACTTAGACCTTTGTACTCAGTTAGGCCAAAGGGAGCTTTCTCCAGCGTACATAATTTTAAATACTCTTTCATCTACTTGGAGAAGAACAGTCTGGAGGCATTTTGGAAAAAGACATTTTGAGTAAACAAATTGATTTATTTGCCTGGGTTTTTTTAGATGATGATGATGATGATGATATGCATCCATGAGATTTTGTAGGATTTTTCAGACCAAACCATAGTCTACCCTTTTTTTGAACATGACACAGAGAATAAGGTGAATAAGGTAGACCAAGCAAGAAATCAAAGTTTATAAAAATGACTACAGAGTTTTCTAGCTGGTTTGGAAATCACATTTCTAATAATGATAATAAACAGCTTCCAAATCTTGTACTGTATATTAAAAAGAATCCAGAGTTTAATGAGAAAACTTTATAGCTACTTGGCTGCATGTCATGGAAATACTTCTCCAGATGTAAGGCAATTGTTTATGGAATTTGAAAGAGCTGTGTTATTCCTATGAATTAACTACAGTAGTTGTTTTCAATATTTCTGGGAAATGTTACTTCCTCGTGATCAGACTCCTAGATTTCTTTTAGATGATATATTTATCTGATGCTAATAAGTCCATGGAGGGGGGAGTCTATGGAATAGATTTTCATCAGAATGATGTTTATGTTCTGACATCACATCCCTGTGTATCAAGGTTATCATAACTGACAAGGCATCTGAACTTGTATTGTAATAATGCCTACCATTTAAAACCACCCATATTATAATAGAAACTCTTTATATACAGTATATGCCTGCCAAGTTATGTAGCTAATTTTTCAATTATTAACAGGAGTGTAGACTATATTTCAATGATGTGTGCAAAGTTATAATTATGAACATGTATTTTAATATTGGTAAACCTTATAGTATTTTAATATTGGGGGAAAAATTGAAAAACTGTAAAAAAAATACAGCCATATGAAATCCCTTGTTGGCACAAGTAGGAGAAAACCATATCCAACTGTGACAGAACTAGCAAAACACAGCTAGCAGAACAAGTCCCTCTTTCTTAATTGAAAGAGACTTCTGTACAGAACCTGGTTTAAAAATAGTTCTAATGGAAAAGATCACTAAACCTATGTTTATAAAAAGTCTGTATAAGTCTGACACCCACAACGAAAAATCCCTGTTGGGCATTACATGGATATATGACTCTGGAGAAGCCAGGGCTCTAGCCTTGCCAGCATCCCAAGCCAAAATGGCCTTGGATGGCTCTGTCCTATGACTAGAGAGGAAGAAGCGTGCCTCTAACAGCCTCTGGGGCCTATAAGAGCTTGACAGATCTCAACCACGGATCCCATCAGCCGCCAAATGGTCAGGGAAAGGTGCCAAACACCATCCAAAACAAAAATTAAGTTAGGAAGAGAGAAAAAACTTTAAAACATCCCCACCCAACTCTCTGTCTCTCTCTCTCTCTGTGTCTGTCCATCTCTGTCTCTCTCTGTCTCTCTCTCTGTCTTTCTCTCTCTCTCACACACACACACACACAAACACACACACACACACACACACACACAGAGAGAGAGAGAGAGAGAGAGAGAGAGAGAGAGAGAGAGAGAGAGAGAGAGAGAGAAAGCCGCCCCAGAAAGAGACTGGGAATGAATTGAGGGCAATATAATGAAGATATGGAAGGAAAAAAAGCAATTATTATTTAGTAAATTTATTTAATATTAAATGCATTGTAATATTAAAATTATAAGGGCATGTCCTTGTTGTGAACAAATGAGGAAGAGCCCAATGCTATAAAATCAGTCAAAGACCTCTCACAGTCAGGAAATCTACCCCAAAGTCCCTTTTCCTGCCTCAGTCTCTGAACACAGAACCTGCCTGACACTTTTCAGGCTACTAGCCAATCTATTCTGATATTTCAGCATGCCATTGTCAGCCGGTGTATTTCATCTTTTTTGATTGCCTGTTGATTTCTCTACTTTGTTACAAAGATTCATGTTCTTTAATCCACAAGTATGAGTGATTTAAGGGTCTTTAGTGACCTTAGAATTAACTCTTCAAGATTTATAAACATCTGACTTCTATCTATGGCAGCTTTCTGTATGCAGTGGCAGATCGCTTAAGAGGCTCTCCAAGCCCGTCTCTGGAACACGAAAAAGCAACCCGGCACTTATAACATCAGGTGAAAACAGCAGGATGAAGTCCTTGAGGAGCTTCGTTTATGAAAGTCAATCACTGTTGGCATCCAGCTAATTGAAACGGGTGGCTGTCAAGGTCAGTGCTTGATTTGCAGCATATTGGGTTAACTCTATTTCTATCACTCAGGAAATCATTTCATCTCTCCCCGAGGAGTCCTTGGGCAAGAGGTAATGTGAAAATATGTGAGAAAAGGTGACATTGTGATCTAAACGATCCGATATACCAGATTCGAGTTCTTAATGAAATGATATGGCGTATGTACTGTATCTTGTCTAGCCATAAAAAAGTTGCCTGAGGATCTACTGAGCTAATTGCAATGCAGCCAAATGACCCTTTCTATGCAGGCGTTTTGGGGAAATTCAGGTCCATTGTAACTCTATCAAAGTGGTATTAAGTAAACAAGAGCTGCTTATTTGGGGGAGAAAAGACTGGGGTTAGGGGCAGTTATTCATTCGCATGCATTCTGAACAGGGATGGTCAGACTGTTCTCAAAGAGCCTGCAAGAGTTCCATGATAAAGAAAACAACAACAACAAATGCTAACTAAGACAATACATTGCTTCATATTTGATTTAGAAGAGATGGGCTGGAAGACCCAAGAATAAAAATGCAGCATCTAAACTAGCCGTCTTATTTTCTGACTCATTAAACTAGCTGTGCTGTTTTCCAGGACCATTATTTTCCACATGGATGCTGCAAGGAAGCTTCTGCTTTATCTGTTGAGCCTGGAAACAGTTATGGCTGTTTTACTGAATTATGGTTTATAGGCTGTGGCTTTATCTCAGTGAGATGAGTGAATCCAGCCATTGAATTTCCCGCTGAATGTACAAAGAATAAAATGGCTCAACCTCATTTTACAGAATGTGTTATCTGACTTACAGAAAACTTGAATAGCGTGAATTCCATAAATCCAACTTATTCATTGTATTTACAAGTGAAAGCCATTTATCCCAATTCAAATGGCTAATTTCTTTCCAAATGTTATCAACTGTTAACAGTTCATTTCTTTATGAGAATGTACTCAGATATTGTATGCAAACTTTTGCATAATGAAATTATTATAAGGCAGCAGCCTCATTACTTATCAACACGCTCTTTTTTATGCAGTGAGTTTTGCTTCTGATTAATGTGCCTAACACCGCACTGCAAGTGAATTAAATACCCAAAAGAAATAATATATGTACTTTGGGGTTCAACTGTGGAGTACTTAGTACTCTCTGGGCTTGGATGTTGGTTTGCAGATGTTGCACTACCTGACTGAGCAACATTATCAGTTCTAGTGAGTGTGGGGGTGTCTCCCTGTTTAAATACTGTAGCTTGTTCTGTCCCTGTTGGTTGGGGTGTAATTTTCTCTTTGGAAGTTCTTTGAATGGGATATTTTCTGCTTGACTGTTGGTCTGGTGTCAATCCCTCCTTATCTGGGTGTTGGCTGCTGGAGAGGATGTGTTCTGGCTTTTTTGTTTTCTTTATAGGTTTTGTACTGTCTCTTTAGAATGGGGTTTAAATGGGGTTTATCTCTATCTCCACTGATTTGTCTGCATGCCACTTTTCCAGGAATTCCCTAACATTTTTAATTTAGCCTGTTCTAGGATGCTCACAGTTCTCCAGTTAGAAAGTATAGTTGAGTATGTCCATGTGTTGTAACATTCGGGAATTTTCATCTCATCTTCTGACTGCTAGATGATGTTCATGGATGGATTCTGCTACTCTTCTGCCTGTCTGTCCTACGTAGTGGCTATAGGAGTCCTTACACTGAATGTTGTAAAATTGTAAATGACTCCTGTTTTTAATTCTTGGTCTTTTGGTTTACTTAAGACGTTTTGGAGAGCTTTAGTTAGTTGTGTGCTATAGCAATACCATGTAGTTGTAATAGTCCGTTGGTTGTTTCTGGGATGTTTTGATGTATAGCAGCATTATCCTTTTGCAGCTTGTGTTGTTTATACTTGTTTAGTACAATTACATCCCGGCAACCCAGAACGAAGAAAAAGGAAACAGACTTCAGCATACAACTTCCAACAAAATGGATACCTACACAACTTTATCAAAAAAATGCCTGACCACTCAATTCATTACAGCACAATCTAGTAAACACATCACTCAAAGAGACAATTAAAAGCAAAAGCTAAGAAGGAAACAAAACGACCAGAGCGCAGCCTCTCCATCAACCAATACCCAGTATAAAGAGGAATTAACACCAAACAATCAAACACCAAACAATCCCCTAGTCAAAGAACTACCAAGAAGAAAACCCCCACAAAGGACAAGATACCATATATAAGGAGCAAACCTTACACTCACTACCATAGCACTGATGATGGGCAACATTTGCAAGCAAAAAAAAAAAAAAACAAGCTTAGAGAGCACCAAATATCCCACAGTGAATTAAACCTGCTCCTGCCATCAGCAGCCATATGTGCTATCTTTAAAAACATCATCAAAGCTATTTGGAGCATATTAGTCATGGCCACCTTCTGAACTCCCTATTGTAGCTGGAGCTTTCACTGCTTGAATGGCTACCTTTGAAATTTATCAGCCTCATGTAGAGAAGGCATTTTAGTCCTAAGTCTGAAAGTTGCTTCAAAAACCCAGTGTGATGCTAATAGACTAGACATCTGGATAAATGACTCTTTCAGTGGATTACAGTGACTTAGGAATAAAGAAGGCACTTAGATAGTGACTTAGGAAAAAAAACATTAAACAAATAAAGTAACTATTCCATTATTCTATACAATGCAGATAAACACTTTTGTCCTCTGGCTTGATCTCTGGAGGGCCAGAGCCAATGATTTGTCAAGTTTAGTTTTGTAATTCACAGATCTACTTTTACAGATCTACTTTCCTCTAATATCAAAGGGGATAATGAAACTAAATTATAGGGAGCTGAACAATTATTTTGCTACAAAGAACATTCAGTTTTCTCTACCGTATTCTAATGTACTATATATTCTGCTTCCTTGTTTTCTCTTCTTTGTGATTAAGGTTATTTTTTCTAGAATCAAGACTGCAGGAAAACTAGGCAGTCTTTAAAATGTCTGATAACACTGCCCTTAAACAATTGCTAGTTGTTATAAATATCTGATTCTTTAAGTCAGTCTATGCCCACGCAGGACCCCAGTATGAACAAACAAAACCTCAGAAATTAGAGGTATTCTTTCATTTACAAAACATATCTCTATAGAGGACATTTTTAGGAACTTTTCCCATCTCTCACTTTTTCTTACATTACTGATGACACCACATCCAAGATTACTGTTGTTTAATCTACAAGACATGGGGTCTCTCAAATCAGAATAATCCCCAGCTTGAGAAGGTTATGAGCAACCATTTTCAGATATGATAAACCCTGAATAGTATGTTTGCAACAAGATACATTTAAGAGTAAGTACTAAACAACCCATGACCCACTGGGTCATTATTTCAGAGATGTTTTCTTACCAGGAAACCCTCAATGCCTTCTACCATGGCAGGGCCTCTAATGTACATTAACATTTCTTTAAAATTCAGGGAGATATTCAGAGATGTATCTGAAATAACCCATATTGCACAGTATAGCACAAACATCAGCAGTTCACCATACGAAATGTTTTAGGATATTTTGTATTATGTCATAAAATAATTTCAAATTTCAATTGCATGGAAGTCATAGGTCTTGGGTTTTGGATGTATTCTGTAACCTAGCCCACTTGAGATACCTTGATTCAAAAGGTTTTTCCTTATGATGTATCATTTTTCCCAGTTAAAAGTTACAAACGTAAGAGTTTTAGTAATATATAGATGCACGAGTATGTAATATATACATGCAAATTTCTTTTCACAATTTGTTTGGTAGCTATCAAGAGGGAAGTCTATACCTCGTACAAGGCCACTTTAAGGATAGTTAGGGAATGGAAACTGCAATTAATCAAAACTTTACATTTTCACAATAGAATCAAAACAACTAATTTCCTATGAGCACACTGGAAATGGAATTTCAAAGGCTATGGAGAACTATGCAGTTCTATAAGTTTCCTATGCAGAACTTATGCTTCCAAAAGAATTGGCCTGCCTAACTAAACTAACTTCATTTACTCATACTTACATGCATACATACAATTTTTAAGGCTGCCCATCTTGCTGCAGGGACTTCGGGCAGTGTGCAAAGTTTAAAATAACAATGGAAACCATTATACACAAGGTCACCAAAAGGCCAAATGTCTTCACAGGCAATGTTGTTTGGCAACCAAACAGGCTGCTTTGGAAAGTGATGGAATGACACCACCTGGAGCAGATAAATAGAACCTAGACAATGTGGGGGGGAATGTAGTTGAGCTTCCTGAATGGGTAAAGCCTGCATTAAGCAGGGGATTAAGCTAGAGCACCTCCAGGGTCTGTTCCACATATAGGATTCTATCACCCAGACCAGTCACATTCTGTGAGTGGCATGTGTTGGGCTTGGGAAGCTTGTCTGTGCAGTTATATGAACCAAATAGAAATTTCTTCAATGTAAAGCTGCATTAGATTGGGCTTAGTTTATCTGTTTGTTTAAAATATTTGCATACTGAGTTCCCGTTAAGAAAAAAAAAATATCTCAGAACAGTTCTCAATAAAAAATTTATCTATCCAGGACTCTCAGCAGTCAGGAATGGTAATAATTACGCATTTCTCCATGACATGGAAAGTGATTGCCTATGTTATCTGATCGGTACAATCATGCATATTCATTTCAGAACTTACTCAACTGTAGTTGGAGAAAGGTAATAATCAGCTAGAGGCTCAGTAGATGTTCCAGGCAAGATATAAGATGGTGTTACCTAGCTCAACCTTCTCCACACTGGTGCCTTTGAATAAGTTGCCAGGGAATTATGAAAACTATAATTCAAGGACATCCAGAAGGCATTGGCATGCAGAAGGCTGATTTACATCCTAACCCTAATGCTGATTTTCAGTATAGCAATCAACAATATAAATGTCTCCCTGTAAATTCATTATTTAAGCTTTTTTTCTGATTGATGACTAGCAAAGATTTCACATGACACTCCTTTCCCTCCTAATCTGTTCTTTTACACTGAAAATATTTTTTATCATTGCACAAGAAAGCTGTTTGTTTGCTTTTAAGATAAGATAATGACACTAAGTTCCATTTATATTTTAAATCTGATTATGCCACACATATGTGGATGATTGTATTGACGATTTGCAAGGATAGAGAGTAAATCGTTTGCTAGAATTAGCTATAATTCCTTCTTTTTTCCTTTAATTCCTTTGTCTTACTATCTTTTACTCATTTTCCACTCTTTGCATATCATCGCTTACCCTGAAAAAGAATAGTGTGATATGTATTAATGTGTGTAAATACACAAATATGATTTTTAAAAATATATTTTGTCAAACATTTCATTTTTATCCATCATGCCAAACATTAAAAGAATGGCAGGGATTTGTAAAGACTAAGTGCAGGTGCTGGTAGAAGATACATTCAGAGTAAAGAAAGAATAAGCATAAACTTTTCCTATTCCTATTCCATTGGCAAATACAGGATTGCCCCATCATGGGCTAAATTAATGCCTTGTCCTTGGCCTCTAGCTGTGGAATGTGGATAATATGAGCAGTATCCTAAAGCCTTTTCTGCACTAGGAAGGCTAAACAAATGAGTTAATTATGTTGACATTACAGGATTAAGAGTAAGATTACATCTCTGCTGCAAGATCTTCTCTAGTTGCCAATTACCTTGTGGGCTTTTCTTAAGCTGTTGGCTTTAACATGTCAAGTCCCAAACAGCCCAGAAATTGGTAACTACTTGAGGAAAGCCTTAACAGAAGCCTTCTCTGATATTAAGGGTCTCCTACTTGCTTCAGCAGCACATACTGTTTACTAAAATTGGAAAGATACCGGGAAGATTAGTAGATATCAAGGGGTGGGGGTCTCTATAGATATCATTCTTCTCAGGCCAGTGGGAACATCCCGGGTGAAGTCACTTACAAATTGTGGAAAAACACTTCCTGGGATTCTGACTGGTTTCCATTCTGTTGTAAAAAGGGCCTCAAGGCATATGGCTTATTCTAGTGCCTGCATTTTTTTAAAATGTTGTTTAACATTATCAAATCAATTTTGTTTTCATTGTGTTTTTAAGTAATACATTCTTTATATTTCTTTTTATTGTTAGTCAGTCTAAGCAAGATTTGTCTTTGAATTTAAATTGAGATATGTACATCAAAAAATCATCATCATCACTACTACTATTACTATTACATTATTGTTTACCCTCAGCGTTTACTTGTTATATAAGCTGCTAGCTATAGTATTATTAAATGTAATAATTACTTGGTCTTGCAACAGCACCCATCATCTAAATACTCTTTCTCTCTCATTCTCATATATGGAGTATGGGTATGAAATAAACAACCCAAAATTATCTTCTCTTCAGAGAATTCATTACACTTATACTTCTTTCAAGGTTTTGTTTGGGTGGGGGAATATATAAGGCTATTTTCTCTGGAACTCTTAAGTATTTTATATGGAATAGTTGCTCTTAGGAAAACTATGACAAAAAAGCCACAAAATAAAACAGGGGAACTATATGTGGGACTATTCCTAAGCACATTTTATTCCCTCTCCATCTCTGCCATTTAACCTGACTTCCAAAACAGTTTGCTTCCCCCAGAGAATAGTCCACACCCAGTGGTAGGATTCAGCCAATTCGCACCACTTCGGCAGTACCAGTAGCTAATTTTTTTGTTGCCCAGGCCCAGAATGGACTTCCGGAAGCGGCATCCACACAGAGAACCGGTTATTCACATATCTGAATCCCACCATTGTCCACACCCCACTGCAGCAACCCATTCGAAGCTCTTCAACAAAGCCATGGACTTGATCTGCTCTCACACTCTCAGCACAGTACTTGCCCTCCTCCACAATGCTTCTGTCACTACTGGTTAGGGTGAGCAAATGGTAGCAAAGGAGAAGAGGGGAAATCTCAGGAGCCAGGACAAGACAGGAGTTCCTGCCTATGAGACTTTGGGCAGGATACGTCCTGCCACTCCAAAGGTCCCACAGCAAAATGAATTAGGCAGCTTTTCTTCTGAGGCAGAAGCTGAGCCAAAGCTTCATCAGCTCAGCTAAGGTCCTCCCCAAGACGAGCAGTTCCGCAGGATGCACAGATGCACAGCACTGATCTTAGACCAGTGAGCCAATGTTTGCAGCAGGAGCTTCCAAAATGACGTCCTCTGGTCAAGCATGGCCCATTGCCTTCGGTTGCTAAATAAGTTATCTTTAACAGAATACAGTTCCAGGCAATTATTGAGGTATGCCTGGAATGAGGTAGATTTTCCCTGCTGTTCTATTAATTTCTTCCTCCCTGCTAACTAGGACAAAAGGTACCCCTTCTGCTTTCTCCATGCTATCACATTAAATTTAATTTGCTGAAAGTATAAACCTTACTAAAGCAGGGGAAAGGATCCTGCTCAATTCTAATTTACGATATCATATCATAATCTAGACTCATGCATTAAGTATGGCAATTTTAGGGCCAAATCTTGCCCTCCAACTGTTCGTATTTAGATGTATTTCAATTTTTCCTTGTATTACTACAGAGTGAAATAAATGACCATAACATTGCATGCAATAGTAGACTGATAGAGAGATAAGATTATTACTGTTTTATAAGTAATATTATTTCTTCTTCAATAAACTCACATGGGATGTTACCACAAGGCATACTGTATCTCTAGAATTTAATAATTTGGTATGAACTATCCCAAATCACAGCATTTAGACTAATGTAAGAAATCAGTGAACCACACCTTTATTTTTTTCTTCCACATTTGAAACACTTTGCAAAACACACATGCACACACACACACATACACATGTCATGCAAACATGTTGGGCCATATTTTAAGTTGATTTTTTTAAATAAAAAGTAAAGCAAATGCGTAGATTAATGCCAAACAAAATGGCATGGAGTAACAGATGAACATTGATAACAAATATGAAGAATTATTTACCTACCCCTAGCTATTACTGTATGTGGCATAAAATATCCATGGATTTAATATTTAGTAAAGAGCACTTTTCTGATTTTTTTGCCTGGATTCTAAAGATTTCTGCTTCTTCCAGTTCGCTCTGTTTTTTTGGTTCTAATAGCAGCTGGTTCTCAGATTCACCCCAAGCATCATCATTTTCTTCCTGTACTCTTGGGGTCATAAATTACCTACAGATTTGCCACCTCCTGGTGGCGCAATTCTACTTCGTATACTAAGGCCCTCACCATTAACGGCAGTATTAAGAAAAGAGGATGTATCCATATAGTCAATCACAAAGTAGCTTTTTCTATGGGTACAACTATAATTCTAGCCAGCTTAATGGTCCTATGCATTTTGATAAACCATTAAAACAGATTCATATACATGAGTTTCTTGGGTCTGGTCTAGTTTATGCTTAGGAAGTTAGACAGATATATAGATAGGAAGGAGACCACAGTGTTTAATTTTTGAAGTAGCTCATTTCAACTTAGTAATCATTCATATTGTTTCCCATAAACCATATAAAAAGCAGACCAACAGGTTTACTGCTCTTGGGCAGCTTTTTCCATGGCTGCATGAGAATATTGCAGTGTGCTCATAAGGAACTCAGTTACGACCTGCCAAGCTTGACCAATTTCATCTTTTGAAAATCACAGGACGAGATGTTACAGGTTGGATTTTATAATGCCAAGCACTGCCTCTCACGCGACTGACTGAAAGCAGCCTGCTGTAACCCCACCAGCCGAGCTGAGAATCCAAATTCTAAAATATAAACAGAAGACAAGTCCTGACTTGGATTTCCTGGGTGGAGTATAGTAACACCCACACTTACGAGCCAGATTGCACCATAGGCATCCCTAGGCTTTTTTGGCAACCACACTTAATAATAGGGCTGAACAAAACACAGAAGTCATTTGGACAGATAGTTCAAAACTCGCCACATCCTTCTGGGGTGATTTGTTATGATTTGTACTAAAAGAGAGAATATCAGTCTCCTGATCTCAAGTCCGGGATGATGTCTCAGGTGATAGAAAGAAAGAATAGAATAGAGCTGGAAGGGACCTTGGAGGTCTTCTAGTCCAGCCCCCCTCCCCCCCCCGATGTCACTCAGAATGTGATTCTCTCTATCAACTGGATTCTCTTTAAGACAAAAGAAGAAATCTCCATGCCTCTAAATCAGGGGTCCCCAACCTCTGGTTCATGGACCAGCACCGGGCCGTGGCATGCCAAAAACTGGGCCACGCAAACAAGTGAAACCCTATCCGCAGGATGCAGGCAGCATGTGAAACCACACACCCCTCTAGACCGTGGAAAAACCTCTCTACACAGAACGGGTCCCTGGTGCCCAAAAGGTTGGGGGCCGCTGCCCTAAATAAAAGGAGAAGGGAGAGACAGAGGGCTCTCTTTTTTTTTCAAGAAAGATTTCACTTGCTGAAAGCAATATGGGGGCCTGAAATATTGAAATGCGAATGATGATATGATTTTTAAAATAGCTCATTTATTTAATTCAGATCCTATTTTGTTGATATAACTGATTTTATGAATATTTGCAACTGTTGCAACATTCAATAACTGAGTGGAACCCATCTGTTTGAACCCTTTAAATAAAAAACAACAACCCTCTCCTCTGATTTACAACATTATTTATGAGTGATCTTTTCTCTAAATCATCTCTTCCCAACAGACACCATCCACATATGTTTAGTTCTCAAACCTTTCATTAGTCAGACTGAGTTTGTACTAGAAAGCTATCCAAACTTTTCATTCCTTCACCAGATCTTCTACAGACATAATCACCGTTTAAGAATGCAGGCTCCCTGTTTCTGATCAGTAATTTCCACGAGGCAGAAATGCTACCTCAGTTGTAAGTTTAGAAAGGCACAGTTAATTCACAGACAATGTTCAACAAACAAGACAACATGGGTGCTCTAGCAACTGTCAGAAAACACAGGATGCTTTCTAAATAACTGAGATTCCAGATCAAAATGCAGCACAGTAGGCCAGTTAAAAGTGCTGATGATTACAGGAGGTTTCGATTAAGAATGATTCAACATTCAAGAATCAAGTTTCCTAACATTATGTAATCACACAGGCTTAAAATATTGAAATCAAATCACCGAGACAAATATACAACACGAGATGTATTTGGTTCAAATCAGGCCTAAGAGTGCACATGGTACAACTTACAGAACACATGTTGAAATATTACAGCGGTGACAATAGATACATATTTGCTAAATCTAATGATTATTTCTCTCACAGAACATATATTGCAGCAGGCAATTCTGGAAGTTTGCCATCTTAGCAAAAGTGAAGTCTGGGAAGTCTAAGATAACAATTCTAAACAAATCTACTTAGAATAGAAGTGAGAAACCTGTCACTTTTCAGTTGTTGCTGTACTGTATGTAGCTCAGCATCCTCTGAAGAAGTTCCTCATTCCTGACTTACAGGGAAACCCTACTGAAACATGGTTCTGTGATCATGTTTTAGGAAGAGCCAATGGAAAGTTTACTTAGAGCAGCTGATAGTACTTAATCAGTCTTGGATGATCATGAACAAATTAAAATAGTAGGTAGATTAGATCTGATTAATATTTGGAGGAGAGACCATCAGGAAATCTCAGAATGCTGTAGACTAGAATGGGAAATTGAAAAAACAAGCCAGAATAATTACATAGAGAACTTTGTGAAGCCACCAGGAATTCAGGTCATCTCGGGGGAATACATATTTATAAATGTATAGGATAAGAATGTGGCAGCATGAGCAATGGCTGCTGGAATTGGGTATGTCTAGTTTAACA
>NW_015387835.1:162382-169477 GCF_001527695.2 Protobothrops mucrosquamatus | reverse complement strand
TCCTGACAGTGAGAACAATTAACCAGTGGAACAACCTGCCTCCAGAAGCGGTGAATGCTCCAACACTGGAAGTTTTTAAGAAGAGACTGGACAACCATTTGTCCGAAATGGTATAGGGTTTCCTGCCTGAGCAGGGGGTTGGACTAGATGACCTTCAAGGTCCCTTCCAACTTTACTATTATTATTATTATTATTATTAACACCTTTGCTTTGTGAGCTGCATTGGGTGCCAGTTTACTTCTGCATCCAATTCAAAGTATAGTTGTGATCTACAATGCCTACATGATATGGGGCCAGGCTACCTACAGAACAGCCTTTGTCCCATTACACTGACCCATCCTACCCATAGCATTAGATCCTGTCAGTTAAAGAACTTGAACTGGTGAGTCCAGGAAAAGATCCTTCTCTGCCATTGCCCCCACCCTGTGGAATATTTTTCCCTCAGGAGGTGATGCAGGCCCCCCTCCCCACTCTCCTGTCCTTCCGAAAAGGAGCCAAAACATGGCTCTGCAGCCTTACTTGGGAAACCCAGAGCAGCACGTAGCCATGGGGCTGACAAGTCTCCTGAAAGCCCTCAATTAATTTTCAATTAATTTTAGCAGTGTCTAATCATCCCTTGCCTCTTTCTAAACATTTTAACTGTTTGTATCCTGTTTTCATATTTTAATATTTCACTGTACACCACCCAGAGCCCCTCTCTGTGGGAGATGTGTGGTTCCATATATATATATATGGACCATTAGCCACAAATTCTTTTATAGGAAACATGATAATGATCTGACTGTTAGTTAGCAAGAAGTAAAGAAGTGGAAACCACAAGCAATTTTCCATTGTGCGATCTGATGCTCTCCAGAGTACCAGGAAGTAGGATCCTTAGGCACTGAATTAGCTCAGCTGACAGGTTGAACCTCCACCATCCCAGTCAGTAATGGAGGACCAACGCTGGTTTGACCTGTTCTGGCTGTCAGCAGCTTCGGACAGATGGACTCTTCAATGAGGCACTGAACTGGATAACGGAGAAGTCCTTTCTCCAACTAAGCACCCACAAGTCAGATGCCTCTGCAGACTGCCTATGGCAATGAATATTTATTTATTCACTTATTCTATTTGCAGTGCACCTTTCTATTTAATTAAAGGCTTAATGCAAGTAAATCCCAACAAGGTACAAATATTCCAAAACCCTGACTAATTGGGGGAAAGAGGTTAACCTTTCAGCTGAGCCTAGCTATTGCTCATCTTTGTACCGGAATTGAGGTCAAGATAGCTGGAATGTTGACAATGTATACTGTGCTGCTTGTTGCTGGGTTCAGCACATGGTTTTTCAGTCTCCTATGATGGTGCAGTAATGTTTCTCCTAGGGCTGAGCTTTTGCAGAGCAAACAAAAGATTAAAATCACCACCAGAAGAATGACATTAGGCATAAAAAAAGTCCTTGTAATCAATATATGGAAGGAAGAGGGGAAATGGATAATGAGCAAATAACTGAAAAATTAGAGCCTTTCGAATAGGTATTCAGTATGCTCAAATAGGGCACAAAATCACATGCTCTGTGTTGACAGAGTTTGCATGAAAGCTGCAGCTGTCCTACGAAAAGCTTCACATTTGAATTTTCCTTAATTCATCATTGCTCAATCAGCGTTTCTGCTCCAGTACCTTTTACTTGAGACTCTTGACTAATATTCAGTCTGGCAGGAAGAAATGTCTAGCTTTCACATAAGAAAAAAAAGTGAACGCATAGCATAAGTCTTTTAGGTTTTCTGTTTTAAAAAAACATGCATCTTTGGAACTGAATGTCTGTACAGTCAACGTTACTTGTCCAGCTTGGGCAACTTTTTTTTTTTTAAAGAGCTTGAATTAATTGAAAAGAAATAACTATCAGTACTCAGTTGAAGGTCTATGGAGATTCTCAGTCATCCAGGTCATAATTATTTCAAAGATGCTTTTTCACGAGGCAACTGGACTTTCTTGTTTTTCTTTGAAGATGTTTCGCTTCTCATTCAAGTAGCTTCTTCAGCTCTGACTGGATGGTGGAGAATGGAAGGAATGAAAGCTGAAGAAAGAGGGTTCGGGGCTAGATCCAGACTAAGGATACTTATAGAGTTGGGCAGTTCAACAATAACAAGCCAATCTAAGGAGATTGGCATAACTGAAAAAAAAACCAAAGAGACATAGGCAGATGAACAGACTCTGAGATAAGAATTAGTCGATGAGTCTAGTTTCCCAAACCCATTTGCACACAGTTGCATTTATTCTTGTAATTATGATTAGAGCACTGCTCTAGCATGAAATGTTTCAGGCATGAATCTTGAAAATAAGCATTTCAGCCCTTTAAATACAGGAGAAATTTCCAAGGAACATAACGAGGTACCAACTATTCAATAGTTGGCTGCCTAATTTCCCTCGGTTCACCCAATTGGTACAGAAAATATCACTCCTGCAGTTGACTTAAGATGTTTAGAAAGCTGCTATTACCTCTACATCATAAAAAAAGAAGAAAAGCGAAGTGTTTGAAAGACTGTGGAAAGAGCTCCTTCTGTGGTTCATAATGCCCTTTCTCAATTGGCTTTCAAGAGGGAGTGTAAAACCCACCTCCTTTTGCAGTTGGCTAATAGGTTTGCTTGCAGCAGTTTATTCTGGCTTTAGGAGAAGCAGGGAGCAGAGTGATGGGACATCAACTGCACTGGTCTTGGCCTATTTTTCTCTGACTCACGGTGGAAATGTGAGAACCATTTGTTTAAACAATAACAAACAATTAATGAGCAAACAGAGATGAATAGAGGAAAATCTGGTTATCAGCAGCATTTATCTGTAAATTTCACTGCTGCTAGGAATGTGTTCTGAAGATTGGTATTTTATTGACGAACCTGCCTGTCTTCACCAGCCTATTCCTTGTTGCATCCCAGCAGTGTGACTCATATTGATTACCTGTCTACAAATGAGTTTTCTTAGAAACAAGTTAGGTGTGTTGCTTATCTGTCAGTAGAGTGGCCACCAGCCCTCCCCCCCTTTTTTTTAATTTTTGCCATGAGACAACTAAAAGAATATCTGACAAAGTTCTCCTTTTCATCCCTGAACAATGAGGGCAACACTGACAAACTGCAACATGTTCAACACCACGCCCAGTTGTGAGCTTGGACTCGCACAGAGCTCAGAGAAGTCTGAATAGAAAGAACTGAATCTTTGCGTGACACACATGTGAGATATAACCCAAGATAGAGAACACTACGAAACTAAGGGAAACAATGACACAACTGTGCCTTGCTATGACAAATAAGTCCCGATGAAGGAATCTAATAATTCTCAAATACAGAGAATATTATGTAATCTTCATCCTCTTCCTTTCCTTTAACGGAAGAGGAAGAAAAGGTCTTAGTTCTCTGTTCTGAGAGTTAAAATAGCACAAACTGGGAACAATTAAGACTCTAAAGATAAGAAGGCTACACTGCAGGGCATGGATGGTTGGAATAACCCAGCAGAGGACAAATAAACTCAAGACACAATCTTGTTTGTAGGCCCAGCCTGGCTTCCATTTGTTTTTAGGCCTTTGTGTGAAGGAGGCCTAGCTCTGCCCAGGGGCAAAGTATGCAAAGATACTGTAATCTGTACTGTGCAAAAGTGGATGTATATTGAGGAAGTGCACACAGGAACAAATTTGGATTAACAGCAGAATAACCGCCTTATTAACTGCCTTTGCCTTATTGTCATGCATCCATGTTTACTCCATCCATGTTTACTCCATTAGTAGTCTGCATACTACTAATGTGTCAAAATCTGCTCTCATCTGCAAATGGTTCATGTTTTTACCCCAAAAGATCTAAAGGTTCAGTCCTGTTGTTTATATTGCTTTTACTGGTGCTGGTGGTGCTGTTGAGATTACAATAGCTTTTTAAATATTTTCATCCTCTTTTTCCACTGCAATCAGAAAAAAATAACTGGATATGCCCTTCTCCTCAGATTTGGCAGCCTGTGAACTCCAGAACCATACACAATTCTAGCTGTAATTTTGCGTGGCTCTAAAATTAATTTCCAAAATTCTTGCCAAGCAAGAAATTTGTAGTTTGAAAAAAGCAGGAGAAGAGATGTTTTGATTAGCTGGTATGTAACTTCACTTTCCTCCAGGTGATCCATGCAGCATACATGGTACTATCTTTTTTAATTTACCTACAACAGCCCTGTGAAGTAGGTTACTCTGAAGGAGAGTGACTGGCCCAAAGTCACCAGGGTCAGGTTGGACTTGAATCTGGATGTCTTCAGCCTCCATCCCACTTTTTCACCATTACATCACATTGGCTGCCATAGCCTCCCTTTCTGGTAGTTAAACAGGGCTCTTAGGAACCTTTCTAGAAGGCAGTGGGACCAAATAACCCACACCCCAAGCAAGGAAGAGATTCAGTGGTGGGATTTAGCCAGTTCGCACCAGTTCGGCAGAAACGGTAGCTATTTTTTTTGTTGCCCAGGCCCAGAATGGACTTCCGGAAGCGGCATCCACACAGAGAACCGGTTGTTCACATATTTGAATCCCACCACTGAAGAGATTCCATACAACTTATGGTTAAAATAGTCAGAAAAATCAGCAATCTTCATTTGAAACCATAAACTAATCACTTCTAGAAAAGACGGCAGAATTATTTTAAAGTTATGTTTTGTTTTGTTTTGTTTTTGGTCAGGTGAAAGGAATCAATCTATTGACTTAGGATGCTCTGAAAAATAGTGAGAGAGGGCTGAATTTAACATTCTGCCCCCAAGCCTTTAGATTCTTAAAAATCGCCCTCTCCCAGATTATTATTTTAGGAATGCAGACCCTCCCCTAAACTCCCCCCAAAAGATTGCCTGCTCCTTTAAGAGAAGTACATTCTCAAACACAGGAAGCCTGGACAAAAGTAAAAGAAAACAAGTTGCTCTCTGGACAGATAAGTGTTGTTTGTCTTAGATAAAAAAATGTCTGAGTAGTTATTCATAAGCAACAGAAATCTGTCAATAAGGTGAAAAACAGACTTAAGAGCAGGCAAGAAAAGCAAACAAAATGCTTATGGGGGAGCAAAGAGACTAGCTAATAGAAGTAACAAAGCATATCCCTGGGCTTTTCCAATTTAAAAATATGAGTTTCTTTTTTCCAAAGATTTAAAATAGGTGTAGATTAATGCAGGAAAATAAATCTATGGACATGGAATTTCAACAATATTGGCAAGAATTGTTTTGCTACCACCTATCCATTATGAGGCAAGAAAATAGTTTTAATTTAATATTGATATCCTCTGATTCTCTGGCACGGTCCTTTCAAACTTCTTCTTAGTATGTGTTCTGGCTCTACTTACTACTAGTAATGTGCAGTGACTTCCAAATGTAATGGATTTTTTTTTTTAAAAAAGCTACAGCTATTTGCTAGATCTTATGAAAACGATGCCAAACAGGCCTACCCCTATAGAAAAAGTCTGTTCTAGACTACAGTTTAAATTTACATTTAAAATTTAAAAATAAATTTTAAAAAGTCAGGGAAAATATGTGTTAGTTTCCTATCTCACATTTGGCAAGGTAAAAAGACCTCAAAGAAGCAACACCAAGAATACAGGCAGTTGGCAATAAACTGCATTTTAAAAATTCCCATAGAGGGATTGAGTGTCAGACTTACAAGATAGCTGCAGTTTAAGCTTAATAACATAATATCACAGATCATATCACGAACCACCTTTATTAAGTGATGGATTCACCTTTTGTGATATTTAACTAACAGACCTATTAGTTCTTCTTCTTCTTTTGGCATAGCAGAGTTCCACCTAAAATTATATGTCCTATAAAATGAAAATACTAAATACTGGATTTGGGAAAGGAAAGGAATTTTTGACTAAGTCTGGAAAAAAAGAAAAAGAGCTGCCAAACCAAAGATCCAGACAAATTTTAAATAGGGTAATGAAAAAGTTCCTCTTTTTGGAATAAAAACAGATGATGAAACATTTTTAATAACTGAGAACAACTATACCTGTTCTGTATATGCACACAAATCTGTATGGAAAGCTGTGAGCTAAGACTAGCAGACACTCGATGTTCTTGAACACATAATCACAGTCATATGTGTGCATATAGAGAGATGTTATAATATTCTTCCTACTGGCAGATTACAGACTTCACCAGTTGTGCTGTCAAGATAAGATTCTGGGAGACAGAAGAGTAAGACCCCTTACAGTAACCTTAAACTAGTCTACCTCCAACATTGATTTTTATTTTGTTTTCTTATTAGGACTGGAACAAGACAGAGGTCCCAGTTCTGACATACTGTATCTTTGAACAAGCCACGGAAGGACCTTCTATAGTTTGTTTAGGTATCACAGTTACTTACAAAAGATACCAAGCAAACATTAGATCAATTCCAACTTTATGTGACATCTGAACATAACTATGATGAGGATCATGAACTATATAGATCACCTAAAAGGAAGATATGATTTTAAATAATAAATGTTTTTGTTACTTATATAGGAAGCTCTAAGTTAGCACATAAAAGCACAACATAAAAAAGAAATTAGAGCAATTGGCGAGAAAACAACTTTCCTTGCTGGAGTACCTCCTTTGCCTGAGGCCAGATTACTAAATGAATTTTAAGCTCTGTGAAGCTGATTTGAAGCCTACTCACTTCCTTCTGCCTTCCTTTCTCCTGTCCACAACCACAAACTGCATTCACTAGTCCCAGCAAACAGGTCTTCATTCTACTCCTCCATCTCTGTGGCTTTGCAGCACCAGGCACAGAAGTAAAGCCAATGAAATAATTTTATTTTTATTTTCATGGTTTGCCACTATTAGTAACACTGGAAACATCTCTAGAAAAGCAGGAAAGGACTGACTGTCCTAGGAAGAAAAGATGTCCTTGGGGGATGGGGAAAACAGAATATAAATTTACCATAATTAATAATGGTCTGGGTTCCCTCTTATTTTTGGATGGAGCAAAACACAGTCAGGTTAAGCTGGGTCACACTAATGAATAATGTGGATAATGTTTGCTTGTAGTTCAGTTGCAAAGGTGTCCATGACCAGAAGACACTGGCAAAACAAGGCAAGCCGCCAAGTTTGTCTCTGTGAGATCCCTGTTTTCATCAACAACTG
>NW_015387835.1:153240-162282 GCF_001527695.2 Protobothrops mucrosquamatus | reverse complement strand
GTCCAATAAAAACACAAACTTCACATGAGCAAGTGGTGCAGCAAATCTTAAGGCTGTGATTGATTCTGGAGAAGAGTCGGTCACAAACAAAGCTGCTGTTTATGAGCATTCCTGAAAGGAAGTCAAGAGAAGGTCCAGCTTGACTCTGCTCCCAGCCAGTGGTGATTCTCGGAAGATTAACTTATTATTGAGGCATGTCACAGTTTTGGAGCACAAGAAAAGAAAGTATTGAGAAGATCCTAGCACACATGGGTAGCTTAGACTAATCCCATTATGAGTATGTGCCAAACAGCTGTATATATATCAGAAAGAAGTGGGCAAACAACCACAGTGAGCATACAGAAAGCTTTGGAGATGAGTGTATTATGTAAGTGGCATTCCGATTACAGTGAGATTGTCTGGACAATTAATTCAGGTGAAGCCAAAACATGTATAAACATGGCCAATAACCAGCACAGTTGATCTCAGATTTCACTCCTGTTCAGACAGTAGGTTTTGTGCAACACTGTAGTCTCCCTTCTAATTTTATGAGTGGGTTAGAAGTTTGGATAATGTTTATATCACAGGTGAGGATGTAGTACACATTCTAGCAAGCTACCCCAAATATTTCCTCCTTTTCCATTAGATATTTGTTAAACGTTAACTGATTTCAAAGTTTTACAGATTCTACTGACTCTTCAGCTCAATTCTAGCAGATATGTTGGCATTATTCATATGCAGCTGCCTAGATTCTAAGATAAAATGGATTTCATAGCCAATCACAACATGTATGCATATATTTATGGCTGCCCATTTCACAAAAAAATTACTCTGGGCAGTGTACAGCAAGCAAAGTATAAAACAAGTATAAAATAATAAATATGTCAAACATAGTCAAATTAAACAAGTAAAAAAAAGATTAACAATTCTTTGTTTTTATAACTTGATTTTGAAATCACCCTAATCCCAGAAGTTTCATCCCTTAAAGGGATGAATGGTTCCACTATTGTATCCCCAAGAATGTTTTCATAGAATATCAGCATTCAAAGTATATAGCATTCAAGGGGAAAGAATGCTGATTTCCAAGTGAAACTTATTTTGCAAGTTTTATTTTTATAATAATATCTTATACCACTTATGATTTTTCTTATTCAGAGGTAGACATGGAGCCAAGGGCAAAACAGTTACTTTGCACATTTAATATGTAAATGCTTGCTACCTCAAAACAACTATTTGATACAAACAATTATCTTAAAAAGTATATGAGCAGATTCTTCACTTCCTGACTTCTAATAACATATGAAAGATTTCTCCATATCATACCTCACAAATGTTATGGTGTTCCGGGGGTGGATCTAAACCTCTTAAAGGAACACTTATTAAGATTATCTATAAATGTCCCAGAGTCACTTAGATGAGATGGATGGTGTGGAAATTTGGTAAATAAATAAAATTATTGATAAAAATCCTGTGTCAGCTGTGGATTCCTGAACTTGTCCTTGAAAGCAAATTAATATGTTTGCATTAATGAGATTACCAACACAGAGATAATTGACAGGTAGATAATAATGGTAAAACATCTCTTTTTAAGAAAAGAATCCAATGTCTTGGATTTCTTTTTTAAAAAATCATCTGTCTGGCTAGAGTTTTCATCTATATCTCCAGGAGGATATTGAGTTCAGGGAGACACTAAGATTCAGAACTGCCTTTTATTTTAATTGCCATTACTTTTGGTTCAGCCCCCTGTTTAGTAAGCAATAAAGGATGAGGGAGGAATGTACGCTCCTAAGTATTGATGACATGCAGTAAGCCTACTAGGGAAATATTTTTTCTACAGTTTTCTTGATATATGTATGCTATGTTTATAGCAGCACATATTTTCATCACACATGACGTATCTATTGCAGCAGGCTGGAGACACTCAAGTTCAAGTATATCCTCAGCCATAAACCTCATGGGGTGACTCCATGGGTTTCTTCAACCTACTTGGGGGGGGGGTTGCCACTGTTGGAGTGGGGACAATGGTTGATCATTTTGACATGTGGATATATGTGGCTAGTCTAAAGAAAAGAAGAAACAGGGGTGACATGATAGCACTATTCAAGTATTTGAGGGGCTGCCACAAAGAAGAGGGGGTCAAATTATTCTCCAAAGTGCCAGAGGGCAGGACAAGAAACAATGGTTGGAAATTGATCAAACAGAGAAGCAACCTGGGATTAAGGAGAAAGTTCCTAACCGTGAGGACAATTAGCCAGTGGAACAGCTTGCCTCCAGAAATCATGGGTGCTCCATCACTGGAGATTTTTAAGAAGAGACTGGACAGTCATTTGTCTGAAATGGTATAGATTCTCCTGCTTGAGCAGGAGGCTGGACTAGAAGACCTCCAAGGTCCCTTCCAGCTCTATTCTATTCTAAAATGGGTTAAATGCCATTTCACATTTGTTCATAAGTGGGGAGGAAAAGGAAGGGTTAGCTTGCTGCTACTTTCAAGCATGTACATGTCATGCTTAAAATTTATTTGTTTAACAAAGGTCTGTATCATCTACCAATAAAATTATGGACGGTGAAAAAAATAACATAATGCATAAATCCGTTAAAAGAATTAGGTTGAGGCATTTGATTAAAATAAATTTACCAATATATTCAACAATGAATGGAAGCTTCTTCCCTACAACCCAAGCCTATATTGAGGATATAAATTTATCTTACCTCCTGCTATATACTAATTATGCTAAATTAGATAAATTAGATGGATTGTCTCTCAATGCAGCTAGAGTTCATCTATAAATGTCTCGCACTAGTCAAAGCCATTCTCTGAAGTCTACTACTGTAGTTATTGTGGCAAAAATTGGAGAAGGGAGCAGTGTCCAAGCTTTGCTAATCTCCCGCAGGATAGACACAAATAAATCGAATAAATATAAGCCACTTTAGTCTTCTGGTTAAGATGGTAACTTAGGAACCAGGGGACTTTTCTGGTCCCATCTTAGGCATGAAAGGCAGCTGGCTGATTCTGGGCCAATCACTCGCTCTCAACCCAGCCCACCTTGCAAGGTTGTCACTGTGGGGAAAATAGGAGGAAGGAGTATTAGGTATGTTCACTGCCTTGAGTTGCTGTTGTTGTTGTTATTATTATTAACAACAACAACAACAACAATAATAATAATAAAGTTGGAAGGGACCTTGGAGGTCATCTAGTCCAACCCCCTGCTCAGGCAGGAAACCTTATGCCATTTCAGACACATGGCTGTCCAGTCTCTTCTTAAAATCTTCCAGTGTTGGAGCATTCACAGCTTCTGGAGGCAGGTTGTTCCACTGATTAATTGTTCTAACTGCTAGGAAATTTCTGCTTAATTCTAGGTTGTTTTTCTCTTTGGTTAGTTGCTTATAAAAATAGCAAAGGTGGAATATAAACAAAGCAAAATAAAATGCTATATTCATATTGGTGATTGTACTTCACCGTGTGTACTCATAGGATTTAACAATCCTGGAATGCCTGATGGAAAGCTTGTCTCATGTCTATCTGTTACTCAAAATCAGAGAACCTTTTGTTCATAAATATGGGTGTTCTTAAGTCTTACTAGCAAAATGCTGCACAAAATAGAGCTATTATACTAAAAGTGGAGGAGAAATAAAAGACTAGTAGTTAAGGGCAGACTGTCTGGCTCAAGTGGAGCTGAGTTGTGAGATAAAAATTTAGTCTGCCAAAGAAAGCAGCTGACCTGATAAGAAAAGAAAGATCTCAAAGGATAGAGCTCATCCAGGACCTGTCCTACTATCAGCCAGAGAAATGGCCATTTGAGGCATCAGAGGAGATGAGTGCAGATGACTAGCAAAGCACAGGAGAATAGAGTGTCATATGCCTTGCTTTATGTTCCTTAAAGTAAGCTTCTGGTCAAGAAGGTTATTCTCCTATTGCCCTTGTAGGAGGTTGTCCCAGTTTCCACTGAAAGGACATTGCTGTCCCATTGCCCATTGAACTAAGATTCAGTTACAATCCCAGCGTCCAGCTGGGTTTCTGCTAATGGCCTGTTTTCCACAAGCATCAGCAAAATACTGTGGCCTCCTGGTAACCATTGTGTTTGCCACTCTTTTAGCTGAAAAAAAACGCGTGGTTCTTGCTTTAACAGGCTTGCTCTCACTCACACCAATCAATTTGCAGAATCTGATTAATATGTACTCACAACAGGAAAGCTGGTTGCACTGAAACCCAACTGTATTCATGCTAGATTAATCAATGAACTCTGAGTCTTCAAAAAGAGATTGCAATAGCTAATAATAAAACATTGTTATTTTGCTAAGAAAGAACATTAACATAATGAGATTTTCTCTGTTGTTAATCGTGAATCCACACAGCAGTATCCAGCATTTACTCTTCAATGGAAGATACTTTTATAGAATGGAATGTTTATTATGGTCACAAACCCAACTAAGATACTCTTAGAAATATGATAATGTCCTTTAAGAAAGAACTTAGCAAATAGCACTTTCGTCATCTTTTTTCTTTTCCAAAATGCTTATCTTTTCCAATTTCCTGATTTTTCCCTTGTTCCTCTGTTATGTTACCATTTATCATCTTTTTATCAACATCATTTCTGTAAATGTCTTGTATTCAGAGGTGTTTTGAATCTTCTACGGATTATGCTGTTTTCCTGATCTCTCCATTCTTCTTAACTTCCTTGGCTGCGATCCTGACATGAAAAAGCCTATGGGAATAATTTCTGCATAATACTTTTGCTTCAGATTTAACTGAAATAGGCAAAGACAGAGAAGCTATAGACAAATGGAGAGAGATTTTGATAATAAAATACAAGATATTTGCACAAATTCTTTGCTTTATAACTAAATAAATCAAGAACAACCCATTAAATTACATTTGATTTGTCCTAGAGAAAGAAAATAATGAACTATTTATTTTCCATTACAACAGTGGGAAGAAATACAGAATAATTTTTGATATAGTATTTTCTCTCCAAATAATATTCTGTGATTTTTACATCTCTAAATTTAAAGCTGCTTTCCCATTTCCCAATTCCATCAAACAGATATAAAACAGGATCAGATGCAAAATTCCAGATGAGCTTTAGTTGGCAACAAAGAAATTTAAAAAATGTTGCTGTCATGTAGTGATCATTTGAATTATCACATGCTTATGTTCCTAAGTGGCACATGATAATTCTTTATCAAACGTAAGCTTCAAAATTCCCTCCTTCTCTCTATAGATTCCAGTAAATGCCTTCACAGCATCCTTGCCATCAATAGAGCAACCTTTAAGAATTGTGTTCAGTATGGTCAAATACTATACAATTGTGTAAAAAGTTTTGATTTACAAAATGTTTGGATGGAGAAAAATGATTGAGATTATCCCATAGGTTCCATTCTTCATTCTAAGCTTGTGACTAGAACTGTCCATGCACAATGCTTCTTCAAAGTTGACAAAAATGATAGCTAGGAGCACATTGGCAATATGCCTCAGCTGGAGAGACCACAAAAGCACTGCTGATCATTGTAGAAAATGACTCAACGTTCTTCCAAAAACGTTCTAGTCAAAAGCTGGAGGAAATGAAACCTACATGCACAAAAGGTTTGTGATTGGACTGCTGCTGAAAAGGAAGCAGGAAGCTGACAGCTTCCTGTAGGAAACTCAATTAACACAATAGTTCCCCCCCCCCCCCGAAATTTCATGACAAACAATCTGCTGGACTGCTACTTCCCTTTACGATCAAACGCAAACATAACACATACCTACACACTGACTATTAGAAGAGAATGTCTTCTTTAGTGTTGCAAAGTGTGTCACTCACATAGTGTACTTCTTAGGATGATACACTAGGAGTGGGAGGATTCATCCCTGAAAGCCTACTAAGTTGCTTTAGGACAAACAGTCTGTCCCAGCCCAAACTACTACATAGGATTGAAACTATGAAGGAAAACCAAACATGCCAATCCGGGGCTCCTAATGAAAGGTGGAATATAAATAAAAAAATTATTTGAGTTTTACTAGAATCTTGAGATCTACCAACATAAATTGATGCAACAACATATTTAGACTTAAGAAATTCTGAGTCCAGGAGTCTAGAATGGAATACAATTACAGTCTTCTCCTTTGCTTGTTTTAAACCAGCATGAAAACAAAGAGCTGGATTAGGTAACATTTAGCTGGGTCCAAAGTTTTTCCTATCTCTTCCTGGGCTGCCTCCAGAAAACTGAATGCATAAGAGATCCATACACATCTTGTGTCAGAAATCTGTCTCCCAAATTTCCAGATGAATGAAATCTGTTGGACATTACAGCAGGAGCATTAGAAAGTCTGCTTGTTTCAGAATTGGCCATTATAAAAATTGGTGTTTTTTCTAGGTTGATGCATGTTAACACTTCTTCATTTTTTTTGCCTGTCCAAGCCAAAGTCAACTTAGCGCTGCTGAGAAACCATGTCACTTCCTGTGATGCTCACTACGGCTCTTCAGACTACAGCAGCTCGGCATCAGTCCACCAGCTCAGTTCCTGACCATGTTTATACATTTCTTCAGCTATACAATGTAATGGAGTTGCATTTTGCAATTTACTCCCAGTCCTTTATTATTATAGTGCAAGGCCTGTATGGTTCAACACTGTCTGACACTGTAAAGGAGATCTGACTACAATTGTCAATGGGTGTTTTGTGGACAGATCAGAAGGAAGGGATAACCACAAAAAACAAAAACAAACTTGCACGTGATTTTGATGTTAGTGGTCTAAATTACATTATTTTGGGTAACCAATGGACATTTCAGCAGAGGTTTCCCAAGCTGCCTACGCAGTCAGGATTTGCAGTCAGGATTTGGCCCTATTTCTATAGATCAAGGTTGTTGGCTCTGTTCAGTTCTGAATCTTTCTCACGGGCATGAAAATATCGTTCTGAGATAAAGAACACATATCAGCATTGTCTGAAAGTGCGCAAGCTGACAGCAACAATTCTCCATGCTATCTGTCATGTGTTTATTTTTTTTATTTGCAATGGCAAACAACAAACCTCAGAAACAAGACGCATTCTGGAAAAAGAGAAAATAAATACAAACTTAGTCCAGTAAAAATCAGACATTGCTGAAGTGATTTTGCTGTGCAGAGATAGATTGTGTTGGAACTGGTCTTTCAAACTGGGAGAGCTTTTGTCAAATCTCAGGCTGTTTCCAAATGAAATGCTGAATTTTTTTAAATTAATTCGTGTTTAGGCTAGGTAAGTGGAAGATAGATCTCAATGAGTCTCTCTCTCACAACATACCAATTTCAAAATACAGGCAGTCCTCGACTTGCAACAGTTCATTTAGTGACCATTCAAAGTTACAACGGCATCAAAAAATTATGATCATTTTTCACACTTATGACCATTGCAACATCCCCATGGTCACATGATTTACATTTGGATGCTTGACAACTGGTTCATATTTATGACGATTGCAGTGTCCCAGCATCATGTGATCACTTTTTCCGACCTTTTGACAAGCACATGAGCACCCTGCTTGATTTTATGTAAATTTGAGGTTTGCAAAGTTTTAAATCAACTCATCAGCGAATATTTCAGCCCATTAAAAAAGGTACACATGCTAATTTAACTCTTTAACACTCTTTGTAAGGTACCCTTCCATAGAAACATTATGCCTTTTTTCACATGGGAAAGTATCCCTTGTCTAATATAGTTCAATCTACGCTAAATTTGTAGATCATTTAAAATAAGGGAAACTCACTTTATCTATTCAAATAGCAATAGCAATAACATTTAGACTTATATACCACTTCACAGTGCTTTACAGCCCTCTCTAAGCGGTTTACGGAGTCAGCATATTGGCCCCCAACAATCTTGGTCCTCATGTTACCAACCTTGGTAAGGATGGAAGGTTGAGTCAACCTTGAGACGGTGAGAATTGAACTGCTGAACTGCTGGCAGCCAGCAATCAGCAGAAGTAGCCTGCAGTACTGCATTCTAACCACTGTGCCACCATGGCTCATATCAAGTATTATTTGATTATGTATGTAAATGGAATTAATTGATTAAAGTGTATACTGTTGCTTAATTAAACTCACTTTCAACAAGCAATATCTTCATAAATAGAATTCTGTTTATCCTCAGATACCCAGCACCACATATTATATAGTCCACACTGAACAATGTATCAAATATCAGAGGGGTTATTCAATCCATAATAAGAAAACATTGGAAGAGCTAATCTAGGCTTTAGTACCAGAATACAATACTACCTCCTATATTCAATCATCCTGACTTTAGTTTCCAAAATATTTTGGGTGCCATGCATCAAAGCGATGGCAGGACAATACCCTTGTTCGGATGTTTTGAGCTGCACATCTAATCTTCACTCTGACTTTTGCCAAAAAAAAAAAAAAACCCTCACCCAAAACCAGGAAATCTTCAGTGCACTAAACTTCCTGTTTTGTCTGAACCTGAATGCTATGGTTACCAGTTTTGGTCAACAGGTTTCACAGTTTTTGATCTGAAGCTCATTTACATGGTTCCTCATTTGTATGAATAGGAAATTACAATTGGGACTTCCGGTGGCAGGCGTCTTCGTCGGTCGCAGCTGTTTGCTGCCTCCCGCCTGTTTCGCGTAAAAGCCGGTTTGACAGCTAGCATCAGCTGTCAAACGGCTTGATACCTTTCCCCTGGGCATAAGGGGATAGGTGAGCTGCCTGGGGTAGGAGTTGAGTTCCCGAGTCGTCCTATATGGACGATGTAGGTGAGAACTCCTCCGGAGCCCCGAGGATTCTCCGCGATCCAGGACCCCTTCGCTTCGGCGAAGCTAGAAGCCGCCGCCACTGCTGCAACTTAAAGTTAACTGTGAGTTTTATTTGTAAGCAGACGAACCAACCTTGGAAGTTTGTTTTTTATATTGGACTTTACTCTAACTTGGATAATAAGTTTTTCCCCGTACTTGTGTTGGTCTGAGGAAAATAAAATGGCGATCGATTGATACTTTTCAGCAAGAAGTGAAAGTGATTTTCGGTTTGTAACTTTTGCTACTTTGAATCTGCGTATTATTTGTTTTGGCTGAATTGCCTACAAAATTTTTTTTA
>NW_015387835.1:144704-152232 GCF_001527695.2 Protobothrops mucrosquamatus | reverse complement strand
ATTAATGTGGAGGAGATGGATTGTTTATAAATAGAGTTTGTGGAGTTAGAGATATTAATATTTGTTTACCTATATTTGAATATTAGCCTGGGACTTGGTTTGGGAAGTCCGGGGGGGTGGGATATAATATAATATTGTGTAATACTTGTGATGTTTTTTTTTTTGGAAAATAATAAAAATTTTATATTGAAAAAAAAAAAGGAAATTACAATTAAGCAGAAGCTTTCTATTTTTGTGGGATGTGAAAGAAGGAAGAAAGGATGCATGCATAGATAATATTAACTTCCAGACATGTTAAATAATAAAGAAATATATAATAACACAATACAGTCAATTAAAAAAAAAAATCATTAGCCTACATATGCAGAGTGCTGTGACTGTTTCTATAGTATTTTTTTTCCAGTACTGTAACTCGAATTTACACAATTCCTCCAGCATTGAGCTAAGCATGCATTATTCCAGAATGCGTAGTCCACTTTAAAAAAAAATGCATCAGAATTTTTGTGGAAATCTATATTGCTTGCAAGATTGCCCTACTTAATGCTTCCATTTAAACATTTAAATTTAGACAAGAGAATCCGGAAAAGAATTTGATATTCCATTAATCTGATTGATTTTCTTTATCAACAGTCAGCAAAAACAGTTCTATTCATAGAGGTTTTAGATGAAATGATTTCATGATTGTTCATGAATTAACTAACAAGGAGGGGAATGTAGTACAACTTTTATACTACGCAAAGATCCTCCTTTACTTCCCATACAGCACAAAAGGAAGCTTTTCCTTATAAAGTGATGCCTATAAATTATGAGGAATTTACATATATGACAACACTGAGACAAAAGTGTTACTATGAAGGATTCCTCATATCCATAGTATACTTCTTTATTATTATTGATTTAAATGTTATTTTCACATTATACAGGTAGTCCTTGACTTACAACCATTTGCTTAGTGACCATTTGAAATTATGACAGAACTGGGGGGGAAAAGTGATTTATGACCAGTCTTTGCACTTACAACTGTTGCAACATCCCCATAGTCATGTGACCAACATTTGGGTACTTGGCAACTGACATGTATTTACAACAGTTGCAAGGGTCACATGATCGCCATTGGCAACCTTCCTAGAAGGCTTATTGACAAGCAAAGTCAATGGGGGAAACCAGGTTTGTTCAGTGATCATGGGATATACTTAACTACCACTGTGATTCACTTAACAGCTGTGGCAAAAAAAGGTTGTAAATCAGGCATAACTCATTTAATGATTGCCTCACTTAGTGATGGAGGGTTCTGTCCCAATTGTGGTCATATGTCAAGGACTACCTATAGTTTACAGTCCAATTCTTCATCTGAACATTCCAAAACACAAATGCTATATATATAAATTCTGCCACTTAAAACAACATTTCTCATTCTTTTCATATGAGTGGGTCTGTTTTTATTTTTCATGCCAGCTTTTCCTCGTGCGTCTTTACAATTTGGCTTAAGAATCTAAATATTTGAAATATTCATTTTGACGGCACAGAGTTCTTCACCTGTTGAGGGCAATGATATAGAATCAAAGAGTAAAGTCAGTCAGAAATTTGGAGCTGAATTTAGATTTCCACTATTGAGTTTCAAAATTCTACCCTCTAGCAGGATCTCATTGGCTTTCAGAATCCATGCTTAATAATCAAATCTACTTTTGGCCTGATCTTAAGAGCTGCTAAGTGCTCTCTTCCTCTACTATAACTCTAGAAACCTCTGATGAATAAAAAACAATATAATGTTATCAATGTTATGGGTTTGAAACTATTAGAGTTGTACCTTGGTATGCATCATTAATTGGTTCTGGGAGGTGTGATGAGTATCAAAAATGATGAGTACCAAACAAATTTTTCCTGTAAGGAATAATGTAGTGAGTCACAAGGCAGCCGACACTGACAAGTTCTAACTTGTGCATTGAATACCAAACAAATGATAAGTACCGGGGCAAAATTTTCGCATCAAAAAACACTTGAGTATCAAATTTGATGAGTTATAAAGCAATTGAATACCAAGGTACTACTGTAATTTTAAAAAAATCTGTGGTGCTGTTTTCATTTTTAGAAGGGGGGAAACTGAAATGTGCAAGGAATCTCCAGGTCATAAGTATGTCTTTCATTTTTGCACATCTCAAACTGTTCTCAAGTGCCATGAAGAATGTGAAAAGGCTCCATTGTGGCACTTAGGGCTGGGTTACCAGTGAGTACTTAATCCTTAAAGCAAACATATAGGCACACACCTCCCTAAACAATTATATTTGATATGGGCATATCTGGCAGCAATTTCTGAAGGCTGCATCAAGATGGGGGTGGGGTTTTTTTGGTTTGGGTTTGTTTTTTTTGCAACAAGGTAAAATGTCTGCAAATGAGCAACAACTGTCTTTTTACCAGGGTGTACAATCTGTTGATTTTCTGGGAAGGTGTCAAGTTTGCTCAGTGAAGTAATAATCAAATTCTGATCAGGAAAATCCTTTGTAAACTCCAGCACACTTTGGCACACTTACCATACAGTATTTTATATGAAAGCAGTTAGCTTTTCTTGCTCTGACAAACTGGGAAAAAGTATGGTAAAGCATATACAGTAAAAGTAAAATTCATTTTAAAAACATGACCCAAAACTTAGAGGTAGTATAAATACACATGTCAGGTAAATTGGACTTTCAGTAAATTATCAAACTCTGTCCATCAATTTTATGTACTGTAATCAGATATAAGAACAGAAATATTTTAACATCCCTCCCCCTTCTGCACTATATAAATACAATTTCCATAAGAAGGATAAGTCAGAATGGAGTTTTTACTGAATACTCTTGCTGATTTCCAGCAATATTGTAAAACTGTTCAGTGTAATTGTCCATTACTTGAAAGGATATAATTTGAGTCAGTGCCCTGTTCTGTGATGTTTTAATTGAACTGATGGATTAATTAATTAGGAAAATGCAGGGTCAATCCACCATTTAATTTGCTCTCATTGTGATTTGTATGAAGTAAATGTGTAATCTGATGAACATTTAAGCAGGCCTCCTACTATACATGGGTCCTATTCCCACAGATAATATTACACAGCAGAGTAGGGCAAGGGGAATTAATCTGATGTCAGGAATGTCATGACATAGATCCCACTTCTTTTCTTCACACACTTCTATATCATTTGCATGTGCCAAAGAGGCAGAGCTTGCAATATAACAGTGCTCTCTTTAGTCTGCTGAGAACCTGTAAATGCCACTGATATGACAGATCATTTATTTTGAATTTCTATTATAATGCTCATTATAGCCCTCTTCACTGGCATTCCAGAAGAAAAAAAAATGTATTGGATGCCTACATTAGATCCCTCCCCAACAATTTTGTTTTCTGCATGAGAAAATGGCACATGTGTTTGCTGGACAGTGAAAATAACTCTCTGAAAGGGAACTATAGGTATCTTCAAATAAATGTGAACAGAACATTATCTCATTCTTCCTTGTTCAGTACAGGTAATCCTCGACTTACAACAGTTCATTTAGTGACTATTCAAAGTTGCAACAGCACTGAAAAAAGTGATTTATGACTGTTTTTCACACTTATGAAAAGCAGCATCCCCCGTGGTCACGTGGTTTACATCTGGATGGTTGACAACTGACCCATATTTATGACAGTTGCAGTGTGATCCCCTTTTGCGACCTTCTGACAAGCAAAGTCAACGGGGAAGCCAGATTCATTAACAACCGTGTTACTAATTTAAGAACTGCAGTGATTCATTTAACAAATGTGGTGAGAAAAGGGGTAAAATGGGGCAAAACTCACGTAACAAATTTCTCACTTAGCAACATAAAATTTGGGCTCAATTGTGGTCATAAGTTGAGGTCTATCTGTATAGACAGGCCTGAAAAAAAGAAGATAAGGATGTATGGGGGGGAGCTGGCCTCCTATACAATACTTCTCACCATACACATTCTCTGGAATGCCTCAAGATAGCTTATTTCACATAATGACCCTGGCAAAATGTAGGTTAAAAACACTATATTCTTACCTCACTGTGTGTGTCAAAGGAGATGCAGTCCACCTTCTTAACAAACAGAATGCCTGTTCGGTGGTTAGGTTTCCAATTGTGTAGAGCTCTATTTTTAAGCATCCCTGTGTATTTGCTGTCAAGGCATCCCAGGCTCCATCTGCCAATTCCTTCTTGGGACTATTGCCCATTCCTCCAGTCCTATCTACTGCAATGATCAAAATTCTAGCTGATGATGTTAAGCTGAGAAACAGTGTGAAGAAGAGAACTGATGAGCAACAGGCAAGAGGAATTTTATCTTCTATCGAAACAGGAGATTTACAGATAAGGCACTGTTAGCTAGCTTTCCAGGGTAACTCTGCCAACCATCTACTGGAACAACAAAATCACAACAATTGTCAAGATCTCAATTTGGAAATAGTTACAACAGTTTTCCAGCGGCTGCATTTCACATGCTTTAATGACAACACCTATCATTAGACCAACTGCTTTTCAGACTAGAAATTTACACATTAATAATAATCAGAATATTTCAAGTCAATATTTAGTGGAAACATCAATGCTTTGAGTAGACCTGTCTTAGTATGGACCAGGTATAGGATATTTGCTGTATTGTGAGACTTCTATAAATCTTCTATAAATCTGCCCCTATAAAAGCTAACCCCCCCTTTTAAAAAAAGAAGAAAGTAAATCAACTATTATCAACCTTAAACAGTTAAACACTTTATTTTGAATAGTTTTTGAAAAGAGATACGCACTTTTAAAGGGGAAAAAATGAAAGTTCCAAAACTCTGGACTGGTTATGCTGTCAATAACTAATTGTGGCAAGATGGTTTCATGTTCTGCAGCGAATTTCTCAGTCATTTAGTTGTCTTGGCATGGAAGGTGGTATGAGAACTGATTTAGGACACTTCATTCACACATGTGAGGATATATAGATCAGACACAGACCTCTCACAGCAGTTCAAGGGGGAAATGACAGCATAGCCTCTGCCCTTGACTTTGATGGTAAAGTACAAGCAAATACCAATTGGGAGCACATGGTTCTTACATCCCTAAATTTAGATCTATGAAACCAGGACAGAAATTCTTCAAGGATTACAACTAAAAATCAGTGAGATTACACTAGATTCTTCTGGATTCTAAAGAACAGCTTTTGTGGGCTGAGGTTTTGTTTTTTTCTTTCTTTTCAGAATTAGCACGGCAGACTCCACCTTCATGCTGATCTCCAGCAAAGTAAAAGGTTAGCATGTAATATGCTGACAGCAGCACCAGCCTGCCTTTCGTTGATGCATATCACTTAATAGATTTCTTAATTTTCCCATATTTTCACACACTATCATGAGGGCATGAACTTGTAGTTATAGGACAACAACTCAGCATATTGTATTGGCACTGAAACAACTGAGGGAAGAATGAAGTGCTCCTGAAATGGTAATTTGAGTAAAGTATGACTCAGGACATTTTTGGAAGCTACCCACCCTAATAAAGCTCACATAGTTTCACATAGTTATGGAGCCAATTATTAAATCACAGAAAGACAATGAATCCAGCATGGATCAGGCATTTCTTCCACCCACATAAAATCACTTATATTCAGCTCAGGAGAAAGCGTGGAAGATGGAGGCAGGGTGAGGAGGACTTAAATGTGAGACAAGTATTATTGAAGTGGACCAAATGCCTCTAATGCAATTTTCTCTTCCTATACAGTTCAACTGTCTGTAAAATGTATGAGCACAATAAAACCCTCTCATGTGCACTTTCATCAGCTGATGTGGAGAGGCAATATGGACACCAAGGGATGGCTTCAAGATACTAAACAAAACTTCTAAAAGAGGGCTGGGCTGTATTTCTTATAAGCATACACTTCCACATACAAGTTATAGCTGTAAAGGGTTTATTCATGTGGTAAGAACCTATATATTACAGAATACACACAATTATTGTAACCCACAAAGCCCATTATCTGGGGGAAAATCTACCCCTTTTTATGAGCATCTTCTGGGGATGGGAGGGGTAAGCAATGTGTGCAAGATGACATTATTGCGCAAGTGATGCAAATATGTCAAATATTTCATTTGTATTATGATGTGACTGAGAGAAACTCCATGTGTGCCGTGATGTGTACAGTGACATTGTGGCTTTTCCCAGATGGCTATGCCCTCCTTCCTCATGTCCTACTATCTTCACAAGACTCACATATCACAGTAGTATTGGCTGGCAAAATGATGAGAAAGATCTCCAAGACAGGGTGAACAAATCATATAGCATGAATAAATATTCAAGAGGATCTATTTATATTCATGAGATCGTTCTTGTCATTACTACACAACTATATCACTGGTAGAGTTGCTGCTGGCATGCAATGCATCCTTGTGCAGAATATTACTTAGCATCCCACACACACACATCCCAATTGTTAAAGTTTGATAACATGTGTTTCTGGTGCTGCCTATTCTTAGTTCTCCATATGTGTGGTGCCTTCCTCATGCAATGCCCTTGTACATTATACAATTTTGCACATCAGGTTGTGGCAACTTGTATAACCCAATCGCATGCACTATTGAAGAATTGAAGATAAAGATTTCATTCTTTTTGATCTTGGATAATATATATGTAACTGCTAAGTTGCCTCCTATCCATAACTTTATCCATTACTTTTTCAATATATAGTCCACAGTATGCTAACAATTATAGTGCTTAAGCTGTGCTCATCAAGAAAATAATCACAAGATCCCATGAATTCACCCAAAATGCTAGACATTATAGAAAATATCTGCTTTGCTCGTAGCATTTTATATTTTTCTGCGGCTTAGATCACAGAGACTATTAGCATCTTGTGATTTAGATATCAATAATCTGCTTGGTATGTAAAGTATGTCCATGTACTTCCTGTTGTGGTGTTCACAATGTTCAATGTTATGACACTTCCTGGCCTCTTAATGAGCAGACCAATCACATCAGTTTTTCTGTGGGACAATTTTGAAATACCCAGGTATAGAATTACTGCCAGTAGTTTGGAACTTGTTGATGCTCAAGAACTTTCATTGCCCAGGAGTTTAATAAAATTACAACAAATGTAGTCTATTCTGAATAGGTTTCATGGATTGGATAATGCAGCATTTTGTCTCCTTCGGGACAATATGAAAAACTGATGCAGGGTGAACATGCTTGTATTTCAGTGTATCTGCTATGCTGCATGCCAGACTTTATTTAAATCCATATATATTTGTAAATTAGGCTTCATGAACAAATAGCATATGATTATCCCAAGTCTTCAAGTCTCTCTTTTGTCAGGTTACTCTGTTCTCCAACAGCCTGTTAATGTTTACCTGAGGAGAAAATATTTTTGTAGACTTGATGACTTTTCTCAGTTATGTATTTTCCCAGTATTTTCATTATTCCACATACTGCCCTGATAGCAAGCTTTGCCTTGAGAGGAAATTGCACACTGGACCACCTTATGACATTGTATATAAAAAAAATGTGTGTGTGTGTGTGTGTGTGTGTGTG
>NW_015387835.1:128831-144604 GCF_001527695.2 Protobothrops mucrosquamatus | reverse complement strand
AGACTGGTGTTTCTGTAGCTTTTTCTCCTTTCATACTCCTGTTTAGACATTTCTAACGCCCACCCTTTTGCTTGTTAGAGCAGCACCTTGATAGAATCAACACAAATTTACAAATAATGTGCAAGATTTCATTTTCAAGAATGCTTCATCAAAACAAATGGCACACAAAGCAAAAGGGCTAAGAGAAAGGATGGGCAATGTTTGCGATGTGATGTGATGCAACACCACTTCATGACCTTCTGATATGGTGTGCTTCTACCAGAAATGACATGGCTGAATTATTTGGGGGTAAGTGACGGTGAGGAAAAGAGCATGAGGTTGCACACTGTCAGCATCTGAAATGGTTTCTGATGGCACCAAGCCTCTCAAAGGCTACTGGGATGAAGACACAAAATAAACAGATATTGACTACCTTGCCAGTCCTATTGAAGACTTAAAGTTTGAAGACTATTCTGTTGCTATTCTGTCTAGATTGGCTGTGTTTCTCCTGCCACACAGAAGATTCCTCTGATTCCAACTAGGCACCATATAAATACTACACATAGAATAGCCCAAAGCACACATTCTGTTAGAGAGAAGTTTCCTGAGGATGGGCTGCAGGACGAGTTCAAAAACTCAGGAGACTAAACCTTTGATCCCAGTGACTGGCCCAGATTGGATCCTGCAGATTCCTGAGAGAGTTTTAGCTGAAAAACACTAAGTTTAGTAAACAAAATTTCTAGAAAACTGCTTTGTTTCTCTTTAACTGTAATCTGCCCTTTCTGGGTCTGCTTTCATTCAAGGTTTCAATGCTGTGCACATTTCATACAATCAAGGGCCATTTATGCTACTGGAGCCAATGTCCTGCTTAGTGTTTTCTCAAAGGTGTTTTCTCCAAATTAAATAGGACTCAATAACGTTTAATCCCACACAGCATGCATCATCTTTATACTACAACCTAATATCACTGTGTTTGGGAACAGATGAAAAGCTGCCAGGGACAATGGCTGGATTTGGGGCAGGTGCTGTTTGCAAGAGTTATCAAACTTCAACTTGCTCACCCTGTTTCTGGCACAATCATTCTTTTGATTGCCAAGCAATAATGCTTCAATGCTTTGGATTCAACTTGCTCCTCTGCAACATTTTAAAAAAACAACAGCTGGAAACTATGATAGCTATGAATGACAACATCTGATGTAGTCATGCCAATCGTAACAAAAATGCAGGAAGGAAGACTAGATGGTACAGACACATTGCACATGGTAAAGAAGACTCAGTGACAAGGGCAGCCATGCCTCGAGACCCTGATAGCCAGTGACACTATGGCAGACTAAGAAAAGGTGGATGGATCGCATCAAGGAGAACGTGAAATACATGGGTGTTGCTCTTGAAGATGCCCTGGATGGACCCAAATGGAGACGGCTTTGCCGACAAGTGGACCCTGCCATAATGCAGGAGTAACACTAGGAAGGAGGAGGAGGAGGAGGAGGAGGAGGAGGAGATAGCTAGCAACTATCCACAACAGGAAGTATTACAATGCGTAGATGCGCGCGCACACACACACGTATGATGGCTCAATGCTTAAAGACAGCTCCTACCCACCTAGCAGTTCAAAAGGTACCCCTTCAGTGGGAAGATAACAGAATTTCGTGAGCCTCAGTGTAGTCGTGCTGGCCACATGACCATGGAAATGTCTTCAGATAATGCTGACTCCCTCAGCCGAGAAATGGGGATGAGCACTGCCCTCTAGAATTGGACAGTTATGTGTATGTATGTATGTATGTGTGTGTGTGTGTGTGTGTGTTTGTGTGCATGTGTATGTATATGTAAAAAACAAAAAAAATATCATTTTCTCCTTTTGCCCACATGCTCTAATTCTTCTGTACAATTCTGTTGGATAAGTGCCCAGTTCTGAAGACATTCATATTTCAGGATGCAACACCCTTTATAACTACAGCCATTATAGGATTCCATGGAAATTTCAAACACTAAATAGATTTAACATACATGATGCATGCACTTTAGTATGAGTTTTCTTGCCCTTTTCAGAAGGGAAAATGTGCTGCATTTGTTTCTTTAAAGCATACTGAACAACCGTTTCTTAGGGGAAAGGTACGTTGATACTTCCCTTCTCATCCCAGCATAGTTTCCCCTCTATAAGTTGCAAGAACACGTTTTTCCTTTTATGTCCAACTCCAGGAAGGGTAAGGCTTCTGGCTCTTTCAATAACAAACCTCTCACCTGACAGGGCGCAAGTTGAAAATTTATGAAGGTGCACTATGAAGCCGTAAATATGCCTGCAAGAAAGGACCCTTGTGCGTGGCAGAGCTAAGTATTTTCCAAACTCAATAAGAAAGGTTTTAAGAAATAGCTAGACATCCCATGACCAATGGGCTCATCATTGCTTCAGAGATATTTCCTTAGACCAGGGGTAGGCAACCTTGGCTCTTTTATGACTCGTGGACTTCAACTCCCAGAATTCCTGAGCCAGAATGGCTAGCTCAGGAATTCTGGGAGTTGAAGTCCACGAGTCATAAAAGAGCCAAGGTTGCCTATCCCTGCCTTAGACAGATAAGGAATTTTGCCATAAGGCAAGGAGAAGGAAAGGCCTCTGCAGCTGAGAACTGAGCTCCGGATTGCCACTTGAGTGGTGGCAGAAGTGGGCTGGTGGCAGGTGTCACAACATGGGAGGCCTGCTTGCAATGGTAAACGGGAGCGGGGCCCATGGGGTAGCTCCAGTCCCCCACCCCCATCCTAGCTTGAGTTTTAGGCATGTGCCTCGCCCCAAAACTAGGGGTTATTTTGGGGGTAGGGCTTATATTAGGCCCAACCCCAAAAAATTAAGCTACGGCTTATTTTCAGGGTAGGCCTTATTCTCAGGGAAACATGGTAGTAGCAACCTTGTTTTCTGCTTTGTAAGTGTTATTTTAACTAGTTGTGTTCAACTCTTGGCGGACTTTAAAGGCAAGTGCTCACCATGCTATCCTGTGAAGCACAGCTTCTTTCAACTGTTGGTCAACTTTGTATCAGATTTGATGTTATCAAGCCAGCATGTTCTTTGCTTGCCCCTTCTTCTTGTTCCACTAACCCAGTGGTTCTCAACCTTTTTAATGCCGCGACCCCAACCGGTCGTAAGTCGAGGACTAAACCGGTCGTAATTTGAGGACTAAACCGGTCGTAATTCGAGGACTAAACCGGTCGTAAGTCAAGGACTACCCAACCGGTTGTAAGTCGAGGACTTTCCCTGCCCGGGAGCGCCGTGCATGCGTGGTTCCGCCCCCTGTGCCGGCCGAGGCATAGCTGGCAAGCGGCAGAGACGGAGCAGGCCGACCACCAGCTGGCCCAGCCCAAGGGAGGTAAGGCACCCGCCGGAAAAGGGGAAAAAATGGCGGACAAAAAAATGGCGGACAAAAAAATGGCAGACAGCCTTGCTTGGCGACCCCCGTGAAATGGTCGATCGACCCCAAATGGGGTCCCGACCCACAGGTTGAGAACCACTGCACTAACCATTCCTAGCATCGTTGCCCTCTCCAATAAATTTGCACGCATGACATGGACAAAGTAAATCAGATGTAGTCTTATGATTTTAGCTCCTAGTGATGTGTCTGGTTTTATACTATTTAACACCTCTCTTGTTAGTTACTTTAGCTGTCCATGGTATACGCAATAATTTCCACCAGCACCACAGCTTTCAAATACAGTACATTAATTTTCTCAGTCAGAAGGTATAATGACAAGGGGCATATTTTTGGTTGTGCCCATTGTAGTGTTTGTGAAGCAAAAACTAAATGTAAAATCACAGAAAGTGCAATCAGTGCTTTTATATATACAAAAAAAAAGGCAGACTCTCCCAATGGATTTTGGTCAGAAACAGTTCTTAAACAAAAGATGATTTCAGCTATCATAATTCAAATAATTGCCATCATTTTATCCACTATAATCTTGAATAGATTTGCTGGAAACTAGCAGGATTTCTTTTTTCTTTTTTACTTTTTTGCTTTCATTGAGAAGCAAATGGGTTGTAAACAACATCACAAATAACCAAAATGTATCAAACACTAGTTTCATATTCAAACACAAGCTAACCATTTGATCTAGTTTTGGTTGTTTAATTAACATTTTTTTTAAAAAAAAACCCTCTTTAACAGACCCTTGTTTGATATAACAATCCTTCAGATAACAAAGCGTTATATCTCTAACAGCATTTTTACTTTCTCTACTTTTTATGGAGAGTAGGAAGCTAATGAAATTGAGTAAGATGGTGAAATTGACTTCTTTGGTAAAATAAAAGACCTCGTCTAGCTTTTTTTCTACCTGGAAACCATTTTTGGAATCTTTTCTTAAAACTGAAAGAAATGCAACTATAATTTTGGGATTTGATGATTAGAACTGTTTATGATTATAGAAATACTGTGTATTATTGTTGATTTTAGAATAAGAGGTTAATGTATTTTATATTTATATCTATATCGAAGAAAGTTGGAAGTTACTCTTTTTCTATGTTCCCCCTTCTTTTTCTTTTCTGCACTTTATATTTTTGTTGAAATTTAATAAAGTTTTCTTTTAAAAAAAAACAGAATTTTATCCATTCAAAATCTTCAGCTAAATGGCATTCTTAGCGAGGCTAAGCAAAAATTATCACTTAATAATGGGGTTTGGGTGTTTTTCTCATGGATCAGCGGAGCTATCTTTGTTACTTGCCTATAAGTTACTTCCTTTTTTTTCTCCTCTGTTTTTCCCATCAAGATTCTATTCTAGGAAATTTCTTATTAAAATCCTTGAGGACTAATCTGAATCTTCTAATCCAGCTGCTTGAAGCATGACATGCACCATTACTGACTACTAGCTATTTCAAGCAATGAAATCTAGACCTTTCTGTTTTTTCCAGATAGCATAACCAAAACAACAGTTCTGCCCCAACAGGATATTGTATCTCTGATAACAAAATATCCCAACTAAATACATTTTGCCTTTAGGGAAACAGAGGCACTTAAAAGTCACCTTACCTATTAAAGAATAATTGAGCTAAATGGAGAAAGGTCTTTTCAAAACTCATAAGGCATGATTCAAAGCTAAAAAATTGGCCTTTCCCTTAGATGATCACGATTATGGCCAAATTTTGACATTAATCAAGTTGATTATTACCTATGCCATAGAGAAACAAAATTTTTTGTAATATCCATAATTTCTAAAGCATTGCCGCTTTGCTCTGCCTTTTTCTTCTGCATGTTGTGGACAATCTGTCCTCCTTCCCTTTTCTTTTCATTTGTATAGGATCCATTGAGTTGAGTCTAGATTCAGAATTACCAGTAATCTACAGTTAATCAAAACAGAAGTAAAGACTTCCAATCGCTTTCTCACAGACATGTCATCTGAAGAGTGCAGAGAATAAGTATAGTAAAATCTTGAGAGTTGACTCTTAACAAACTCTATTAAGACATGGGTTGGGAAAATTATTATAGCAGAACTTGGAGGTTTTCATTATCAACAAAAATGAGAAAAAAACATTATGTTCTTTTACATTTTCCCGATGCTCACAAGAGTGGGAAAAAAAAGTTGAAATGCTCTGGGGAGTTTAAAATAGCTCTCAGCTGAAAAAAAAAGATTCCAAAGGTCTTCAGCTCAGCAGTCCAGATATTATGCAAAGGAATACAATGCTCATAGTAATAGTAATACTGCCACTACTAAGAATAATCATATAGGTCATCAAATAAGAATGGAAATGTACATAATTTCGCAAAGGATGCAGGTTACACTACAATTTCCATTGGATTTGTTTTCAATATTGTCATGCATCTGTATCAATCAAGCTCTCAAAACAAGCAATAATGTGGGGATAAAGACCATACCTCAACCTTCAATAAAGGTATTTAAAAATCTGATTTGTTTTGAGTTACAGCCAAAGATTATTACTGCTTAGTCTTTTCCTCTGAAGCCGTCCAAAGGAACTAGCCCTTGCCCTCCACTCATCTCACTCCCCCCCCCATTTTCCTTTTCCTGCACCTGTCGACTCATGTCTGAATATCAACTTTCCATGTAACAGCTCTGGAGAACTGGCAATGGAACCTGAAGCAAATCCAGAAGAAAAGAGAAGAGACATGCTGGAAAAATCTATTAAGAGACTGTTTAATTGGGCATTGATTTCAGGATTTCAGTTTGGTCAAACTACGTGACAGGGGTGGCTGGACAGCAGCATTGCTCTAGACCTTTTCAAAAAATCACTTACATTTTGTCACTGCTCCTCCTCTATTTTTTTTATTATTATTATTACATTGGCAGCTCACCTTTCCTCCAGGAATTCAGCCCTTCCTCCAATCTTCCCTTCCCTCTCTTACACACAAGCACAACTGTGTGGGGACTGGGAGAAAATAACTAACCCAAAGTCACCCAATGAACTTCCATGTTGGCAGGAACAGGGGGAAGACTTGAACCTGGGACTTCCTAGTCTTAATCCAACACCCACTTGACTAGACCACCTTTCTCCCTTCCTTCCTCTGAAGAAAAGCCTTCCTAACCAGGTACTCAGAATACATAGAACGGTAATGTTGAAGAGCATTTCTAGACTGCTCCTGAAGTCTGTCTAGAAATGCTGATTCCTTTGAAATACAAACTTAATGAATCATCAACTTAGTTGCAAGGAGCCTTTGCAATTCTAGAAAACATGCCCTTACACAGTTTCCCCACCCCACATACACATTTAAATAAAATAAGGATAGCTAGTCTTTAGATAGTCTTTGATTACCAGATGAGGGAGCTCTGTGCCAAAGGAGAGACTGCAAATAAACTTTGTTATTGCCAACATAGATTTCTCCATGCCAGGTAAGCTGCCTCAGATTCTGCAATGAACCATGGGAGGGGTGGGGGGTGGGGCTCAGGACACAGCCATTCATGTTCCAGACAGGGAAATATCTGGTGGTGCAGTTAATGCACATGGGCATATATGACATATATATATATCTCCCCCTAATACATAGCATATATCTGAGTTGCATACCACAACCACTCTGAGTTTACACAGGAAATCTCAGTTTCAAATAAGAAACCAAAAGAACTTTAGAATTGTGTTTAAAGACTCACTTGGAAATAGAATCTCTTTGAGATTTGGGAGCAGGAACTTCTTCTTTTTTAAAGAAGAACATAAACATTTTATTACCAGATGCATGGGGACTATTGTAGTTTAATTGTCACGGAGAGTAGCAATTATCTTGTTATGGCTTCAATAATCAGAGCAAATTGGATGAAAAGGCAACAAAACTGTTTTATTTTTTGCACAATTATATACAATGCATGATGGAATGATTTATGTAGCCAGCTCTCTGAAAGAGCCATACAAGGTAAAAACTGTCTCTATAGACAGAAAGGGAGCAAAACTTGAATAAGGGGCAACAGCTACTGTATACAGCTCACTGAATCTAAAATGCTAATGATCAATACCACCAGAGATAAAGTAGTCTGTCAAGTACACAGAGTACAAATTTAACAACCAAAAATAATGTAAGGAGTCTGATCAATTTCATGTTTATTCCAGAACTCATTGCATGCAGATTCTTGTGGACTGTATTTTATCGAAATGGAAGGAAAAAGAATATTGATTGTCTTGGTGACTTTAAATAGTGAAATGCCTTTAAAAATCCCTGCATAACCATAAGTAGTTTGCAAAGAAAATATTAAATGGGAATTGCTTGCAAACTTCTTGCTGATTTAAAATACATTTACCTTCCCAACATGACTGGATTAGAAGTCAGAGAAGGACAAGTGAAACCATTGACACAGTTAGTGATTAAATTCATCTATCACTTGAAATGAAAAGTTATTTTATATTATAATGCAACTTTGCCTGAACAGGTCACTCCACTTAGGTCTCTCGCTGTGATTATGTCAGCAACAGTTTTTTTTAAAAAAAGTTCTGATTAATGAGTTTTCCACAATAAGATTTTAAGCAGATAAGATTCCAAATCTATGAGATAGTTTGTGGAAATCTACAATCATGAGGAAACTGTAATGAATGGATAATGAAGATGGATTAGCTATGCCAAACAAAATTAGGCATAATTTCTATGTAACCTCCTAAACATCTAATATTTGAAGAAAACTGTCATTAAATAACAAAGAATGAAGCAACCCTAGAGAAAATTTACACTCTAATATGAAGACATTAAAAGATATGACGATTATCCAAACATGAACAAAACTCTGATGAAAGTAATAAAGATTAGTTGAGATGATACCAGAACTGTTTCTTAATAGTATACTTTCTAAGTATAAAGAAACTCGGAGTCAGCTGCAGCAAAGTACAGTCTCATCACTAATAAGGACAATACAAAAAAGTAAACATTTGACTGTGCATTATTCCTAAAAACTGTATAACCCATCCAACTTCTTGCCTCATTTGCAGATAAAAGGGTAAACTGCCAATATCACTCAATTCCTGCTTGACTTCAAGAATTTCCCTCTAAGGAGCAGTTGATAAGTTCAACATTATTGCTATGCTAAGAGGTAGTTGAGTGTTGTACTACTACACCATCAAAATGAAAAGAAAAAAACACACCTCCTTTGGAGTAGTTCCTATAGTGTTTAAAACATGGCTCTCACATTCAGATCCAATATGCCCTTCTCTAAATATTTCTGTAGCCCATGAATAAAACAACACAAGACTCTTCCCACACTTGAGGTAAAGGTTTGCCCGTTGCTATAGTCGCTATAGTGTAATCCCTGCTCAGGCCCTCTGGCAGCCACAACAATCATGACAACAGGTAGACATTTCTGCTATGCTCAGTCTGATGGGACTTAATGCTACCATGCAACACGGTACCTTTGCAATGCACAAAATCTTCCCCAATAGGGGGACTTCCTTCTTCACAGAGCCATTGGTCAGTCTTTTGTTCATCTGCGTGAATGTCATTGTGATCCCCATTGCAGTCATTTTTCCCATTGCTATTGGAATATCCGTTGACATACATTTTCAAGGCAGACCTCCGGAAGCAGAGGATCTCCTGGAAAGCATACCTGAAGTCCGGGCTTCGACAGTAAATTAAAGGGTTGAAAGCAGAATTGACATATCCCACCCAGTTCAAGAAGATATATACATGTTTGGAAATCAAGGTCTCTTCAATAGCACTCACAATGTGGACAATGAAAAAAGGGAGCCAACACAGAGTGAAAGTACCCATGATAATGCCCAGAGTTTTAAGAGCTTTGTGCTCTTTCAAGCAAAATTTAGATGTTTTCCTATGATTTCCTTTTCCCGCATTTCGCTCCTGATTGGAGTTTTGCTGATGGAACCGTCCTTCGCATTTGTCTATTTTTTTTAGCTGCTTCTGAGCAACCTGGAAGACTCTGGCATAGACAAAAACCATCACCACCAAAGGTACATAGAAGGAGATGACAGAGGAAGTAATGGCATACTCCTGGTTGATGAAGAAGTCACAGCAGCTCTCATTCAAGTAGCAAGTCTTAGCATCCTCCCCTTTGGCTCTGTACCACCGCATCTGGATAGGTAAGAAGGAAGTCAGGATTGATATTACCCAAACCAAGAGGATGACCATCCTGGCTTTATTTTTGGTCAAAAGGCTTTGATACTTGAAAGGCGAAGTGATGGCAAAGTACCTGTCCACAGCAATGACACACAGCGTCTCGATGCTGGCTGTCACACAGAGGATATCAATTGAGATCCAGAACTCACACCAAAAACTCCCAAACTTCCAGATACGCTGGATGATGTAGCTGGCTCCGAAAGGGACCACCCCCAGGCCCATCAGGAGATCCGCACAGGCCAAAGAAGTGATGAAATAGTTAGTGACCGTCTGCAGCCGCTGGAATTTGGCGATGGCCGTGATCACCAACACGTTGCCAAAGACGATGGCCAGCACGATCAACGACATGAGAATGGACATGCCCACCACCCAGCCTTCTCCGGACGCGATGGAATTGTCCGGGCTTTGCCTGCCACTGCTGTTGACGCTCAGCGTGAGGGGTACCGAATCGACGGGACTCAGCGTTACCATTGTGCCCTCGAAACAGCCTCGCTTTTTCTTTTCTTTTTTTCCTTCTCGGCCGCGGCCGATCCGGGGTTACGAAGAAATCCGCCGGCGCCTGGCCAAGGCGGTGCAGCGCTGGGCTTTCTTTCGGCTCGACAGCTCCCAAGTCCCCGTCCACTTAACCTTTGCAGGCACTCTGCTCCCAGATGCTCCTGGCACGCTGGAGGAGAAGAGCCGGACTTGGCAAGCGAGCCGGGGGGTTGGCGCGATGGTGCGCCTCATGCAGCCAGCAGCCTGAACAGCGTTTGTCGCGTCCTGTCCTGTCCTGTCCTCGGCTCGCCTCGCTTTGATCACCTCCCGCGCTCCTCGAAGTAACCCTTGGCGGCTGGAACTTGTCCGGAGCCCGTTATGTTTAGGGAGTTTATAGGAACTCTCGCTTGTGACGTAAAGCTACCTTCAGCCAATAGGCTGCCAACAATCAGTCTCTCGCGCTCTCTCTCTCTCACACACACACATACACACACACTCACACACACAGAGAGAGCCGGCGGTGGCAGCTGCAGCCTTGTGGCCGCGCTGCTTCCTTACTCCTCTGCGCCTGGTGGCACGGAAAGCTCCCATCTGCGCCGTGGCTACCGATTGCAACTCCGTTTCCTCCACAGCCCGACTAAAGTTAGCGCCTTCTGGCCGCTGGGAAACCCGCAGATCCTGTTGCTGGCTTTTGTTTCTCGCCGGTCGTCTGGCTCGGGAAGCCGCTCGGCGCTCCCTGGAGAAACAGGCAGGAAGACCGGGAAGGGGCCCCCCGGGTGTGGGATGGGGGGTACCGGGGAACTGAGATTGTTTTAGCAGGAAATGCGAGCGAGAGTTCAAGATCAAGAACTTGGCGCTCTTTGCGGTGCGTCATCGACCCTCAGGTGCTGGGAGCGTCCAGGCAGGCACCTTCCACGGACGCACCAAAACCCCACCTGGGAATGCCGGGTCGTGTGGAGCCTCATTCCCACGCGCAGCGTCAACCGTTCTTGGCTGCTGTAAACCGAGAGCGTTTCTGACCATGCTTACTGCGATTTTGCAGCCTCCGCGAGATTGGAGCTGCACGTTTGGCCCCCGTTTCCAAACTTTTTATCTACTTGTCTTGGGCTGATCCCACCGCCTGGGAAAATGTCCTTATTTTTTTTTATTTGGGAACGACAATGTCCTTATTTTTTATTTGGGAACAATTACAGCGTGGTGTTTCTATTTTGTCTCCTTCATCTAGTTGCAGTATTTACCACTACTATTAAATACGGTCTGTTGTAAGATAAAAGGTGAGTTTGGGTTGTTTTCTTAAAGAAAGAAAAAAAAAACCCGCCACCAATCAGTCTGCAAATAGAATAGTTATGATTGCACTTAAACCCTATCTCAAATATCAGAAGCAAGGGCCCTGTAAATAAAGTTGAAAAAAATGTATCAAATGCCTTCCAGTCTATTGATGAAGAAATTGTGAAATGTTCATAAGTTCTCACTAGAAGAGCAAACTAAACAAAACTCTCATTCATCTGTACCAGCCAGTTTCGACACAGCACAGAAAGAACCATCTTGTATTTGTTTGCCAAGTAGGTGATAGATATAAGGAACCTGTCGGACAGAAGAGCTGGGACACCAGTAATTTAATATATGCATGATTGAACAAACAAGGTATTTCTTTAAGCCTAAATAGAGAAAACTACCAGTTTGTCCCACTCTTAATGTTAATTTCTGCCTTTCTTATTTATCAATTTATAGAGTCTGATGAAAGCAAATAAATAAAATTCTTAGCTCGTGAACACTTCTGAATAATCACAGCTGGAGAGCAACAACTGAGAGAAGAGGGCTGTGGGATTCCTCAAACCCACCAATTGATGAGCCCCCAGGCAAGACTATAAAATCCTTGGGTGCGATCCAGGAGCAGCACTCGTGTGTTCTAAATTAGTTTAAAGCAGTTAACTACAGTAGTATGTGTGGAGATGTGAATAAAACTGCTTAAGCAGCCAGGCTTCCAATAAAAATAAAGCAAGGAGCAGGCAATTACACTTCATAACCTTTAAAGTACCATAGGGTTTTTTTCATTGGTTTTGCTGCAAAAAAATAATGTGTCTAATCTATAAATAGTTTGAAAGTTATCTTTTCCCCATCTTTTGATCATCACATTGCAGTAGACTCTCTAGTATAATACTGTCTTAATATAACCCTGTATAACTCAACTTCCTGATTATGCAGAATTCTGTTTTCATGTCTAATCAGCAAAGTTCCCTCCAACCATTATCTTATTTGAATGTATCTTTTTGTTCTTTTCAACACCCATCTCACCACATCCTCTCATTCTAGCTAAACTTCCTGAATCTACTGGTTCTGAATAAAGAATTGAGAAGGGAACAAATTAATCTTGAAATGTTGTTAAAGAATATCAATGCGTTATATAACTATACTGTAGTTGAACTGTTTTATTACAGAGACAGGAAAGGGTAGGTGAACAGTTCTGAAGGAAAATTTCATACCAGTAAAATTATAATTTACTTCTAGGCAGAACCAGGAAATATTATCTTCATTTCAGATCAGTAAAATCAGTAAGCACTCAAATCTTATTTCTAGTCAAACTTTGAAAATATTTTCATCTCAGAAAATCATACGGTACTGGATAATATATTAATTATTAATGTGGATGAGATGAAATAGTAGATGGTGATACTGATGATAACTTTTATATAATGTTAAGAACTAGCTTATCTTTCTATCAAATGTACTTAATTAGGCTTGGCTCAAATCACACTTCATAATTAGTAATAATTACAAAATATGTCTTCCAACATTCCCATGCATAGTTTTTTTTGTCTGAGTTTAATGTGTTTGCTTTAAGAAGATGCAAACTTTCCTATTTAGGAAAGTGTGGAAAGATCTGTCACAGAGAAAAGAAATTATTCTTTTATTAATTTTATATTACAAGAGCTCAAGATGGCATACCTGGCACTTCTTCCTCCCTTTTTCCAGTGAGATAAATCCAATTGAGAGAGGTATTGGTTCAGATTCACCTAGTGATCTTCCAGAATACAGGGTCTCTATGGTGCCAGGCTGATGCCTTAACTTCAACACTACGTAGATTTAAGCAGTGGGTAAGTGGAAATTCTGAATGAAATTGGGAAAGTTTCAACTGAATAAGATAAACCCCAACATTTCCTGAAGTTATCTTTATAAATAATACTCATTCCATAGATATTTGAAAAATCAGTCACATAAATGTATAGTACAGAGTGAACATGATACGGTGATTTACAGCTTTAATCAAACAGGTAATGTAAAAAAAAACTTGAAATGTGGAGAATGCAAAATAAATGGCATGACTGGAGCAGCTGGCAACCAGTGTCCAATTTAACCATTAAAACTTTCTGGCATAATATGTAGGAACCTTAGAGGGACATGGTGATTCTTTTAATTAAATTACAGGTACCCACATGTTGGATACAACCTTGCTTCATGCATATGGGATGTCAGAGAATATACACAGATGTAGATCAGATGGTATCCACTCTGTTTTAGACAGAAATAATTGCTGGTTGTAATTTTGATACTTATCCATCCCTGTTGGACTCAGGGTGATGCCATTCAGATGTATGGAAAAAAATAAGCTCCATAAATCTGGTGTCAGTTTCCTTTGGAGTAAACATGTGAATGGGACTGGAATGTTTACTTTATTGAATGTTAAAGAGGACTTTTTAAAAAATGGGTTGTCTTTGCTGTGTCATTCAGCTGACCTACATAAAACTCTGTGAAGCTGTCCCCTATGAGGGTGCCAAGTCCAGGATTGTATTTTCCTTCAACAGCAGTTTTCCTAGACTGATGACTCAGGGGGAAAAAAACTCACATTCCTACTACCTAACATGCAGCTTAAGTGGAGATGACAGAGGGTGAAACTGGGAGCTGCCAGATGGCTGCACCTGCCTCACCTTTATGCTATCACTTCCTCCCCAATCTAAACTTTTTTGGGGGGGGATGTGTCAGTGTTCAGAAACTCATAAGCAACAAGTGCTGTTCAATACGGTCAAAAAGAAAATCTAGCAAAAGAAGGAAAACAAGCAGTAAATGTTATTGCTGTACACACTGGGATGGCTATCACCCTATATTTCAGCCTAGTTTCCAGAAACTGCTGGCAAGTTGCCTCGGTAAACCTGCTGAATAGATGCATCTTAATCTGATCTGCAAATATGCCTTTTAAGTACATGAAACTAAAGTCTCCTGCTTTGTGTATCACCCTGCAGCCCATTCTATATGCTTCCCAGTCTTTCCTTACAGTGGGCTACATCTAATATTGTTACCTCTGTGAGAAAACTTATCTAGAAAAGTGGTTCTCAACCTTTTTAATGCCGCGACCCCAACCGGTCGTAAGTCGAGGACTAAACCGGTCGTAAGTCGAGGACTAAACCGGTCGTAAGTCGAGGACTAAACCAGTCGTAAGTCGAGGACTACCCAACCGGTCATAAGTCGAGGACTTTCCCTGCCTGGGAGCGCCGCGCATGTGTGGTTCCACCCCCTGCGCCGGCTGAGGCGTAGCTGGCAAGCGGCAGAGACGGAGCAGGCCGACCACCAGCTGGCCCAGCCCAAGAGAGGTAAGGCACCCGCCGGAAAAGGGGAAAAAATGGCGGACAAAAAAAATGGCAGACAAAAAAAATGGCGGACAGCCTTGCTTGGCGACCCCCGTGAAATGGTCGATCGACCCCAAATGGGGTCCCGACCCACAGGTTGAGAACCACTGATCTAGAATGTAGTAATAGTTGAGGCCAAAAGGCAGGAACTTAGGGAAGCCGAGAAATTAAAACAACAGGCTAGATATCTCAAGCAGTCCCCATCCTGCCTATTTTCAGGCACCAAAGGATTTGTCCTGCTGGTGATTCCAAAATTAATTCAAGAGAAAAAGTGGATGACTGCATTGAACCACTGGAACTGACATAAAAACATGAGAGTGAATATAGCAATACTAAGAGGCCTAAGGAAGAAATGTTCTTCAAAATGTATTACAGTATTTAATTTTTAGCTTCTTCTTCAAAGTACCTTTCATATTGTATGTGTGAACCTCAATTTATCAGCTAGACCAAGGGTAGGCAACCTTGGCTCTTTTATGACTTGTGGACTTCAACTCCCAAAATTCCTGAGCCAGCCACTCAGGAATTCTGGGAAATGAAGTCCACGAGTCATAAAAGAGCCAAGGTTGCCTACCCCTGAGCTAGACCATGTTGTTTGGGGGATTTGTGGGGTTCATATCATTTCTAGGGAAAGATATGGACTGGAAAGACAGTATTTATTTATTTGATTAGCCATCCCAGTCCATATGACTCTGGGCAACTTACAAAATATGAAGTAAAATTATAAAGAAACAGTATATAATCCAAAATAATAAGTCCCAGAGAAAAACAACCACCACTTAAATCCCCAAAACATTTTACAAAGAGTCTTCCACTCATTCTAACCCAGGGCCGAGGGATGGAGCCAGGTTTTAAGGCATCACTTAAACAGGGCCAAGAGGAGGACCATATGAATCTAGGGTGGGATGGTGTCTCAAGAGCAGGTGTCATGATGGAAACCTACCTCTCTGTGAACCTGTTAAGGATCAACAGAAATATTCTGATTTCACTTGAGTCAATGGAGCTCATTCAGAGATTAAATGATAAATCTTTTAAAAACTTTATCCAAATTGAAAACATGCTTTACTTTACATTGGTTGGGAGTAAATGAACTATTTATAAATTATTTATAAATAATATATTTATAAATAATAAAGAAAGGTTGTTGTTTACAATTTATTCCACATTT